>NC_046658.1:51191816-51193514 GCF_010883055.1 Belonocnema kinseyi | reverse complement strand
CGCATACTTTGAATAAAATATTTGTTATCATTCTCTTGAAATAAATGTGTTTTTTTCTTGAAAAAATACCGGTTTCATATGTATACACCTGGTACATGCGCACGTATCGTGCGATTAAAAATTCTAATTGAACAAATGAGACTGATCAATCTTAAATAAATATGAAAGACTACAAAATTGTAGTACGAATTTATCCTTATGTTATTTTTCTATGAAATATAAATTTTAAAAATTAGAATTTTTGAGAATATTAGTTTACCGTTTTAACTTTATCAAGTTTATTTCTTCACAAAATTAATTTTTTGTGCATATACATTTAAGCGAATTATTTTAAACGTAAATAAAATAAGCCTGAATGGATGAACTTAACAAATAATGCATGGTTTTCCATTTAGAAGCAGCAACTTGTAAACAGCTTATGTTTGTCGAGGTGATATGGCCTACTTACAAGTTTCACAGTATTACCATTTTTTTTGTTTCAATAAAGCTTGAAATCTCACCAAACTGGCCATCTGCAGGAAGGAAAAAATTTCCCAGTTCTCCGGGTTCGTTAAACTTTTTCAGAAACATTGAAGTTAGGATTATTATTTTGTTTCAAATAGTCAAAACTGAACTCAAAATTAAAGCCTCGAAACTTGAAGTAATTTTTATTTGAAATTTTTTATAATTGAAGCTTAAAAAATGTTTAATTAAGAAATGCTTGACTTAGTGGCTTAATAATTTACATGTATAAAGTGGAAGTTTTAGCAGTTTTCAATTTAAAAATATAAGCTTAAACATTGTTTAACTGTAAGAGTGTAAACATTTAAATTGTATCAATTTAACATTTAAGACATATCTGGGTAAAACGTAAATTCACACTCAGAAGTAAGATTATTTAGTTTAAAGAAGATCTCATTAAATCGAAGATAAATATTCGTTGGCTCTCAGGCAAGAAAATGCTTTTTTATGCTAATCGAAATTCTTGTTTGTTTCAAAATGTGTTTTTCCATTTTGAAGTTATCCTTCGTTAGATTTTTAAGTTAGAACAATTTGCAATTGGTGGATTGGGCTTTTGTTTAACCGACCACTTTTTAAATTACATACAATAGATTTGTACTTTAACTTACTATCGTACTTTAGATTATCACTTATATAATTTAATAAAAACAAAAATAATTTCATTATTAATAATTTATTATCATAAAGATTTCCTTTAAATTCAATTTATGTAGAATTATTTTATAACCATGAAAATTTAAAAATAATTAGTTACTTAAATTTTTACATTCTTATCATAATGAGGCGGTATTGTTTTTACGTTATAACAATCTACCAATGTGATTTCTTTAAATCGCCTACTTTCTCCTGGTCATCTTGCGCCGAAAAAAGAAAAAAATTGCAATACATGTTTTTGAGAAAAAATATTTTTTTATTTTCAACAATTAAAACTCTCATTTATTTCGAAAGTGACGTAAAATATGAATAGTAGTTTGAAGATAAAAATTATTTAGCTTCCTGAAATCTATTAAATTGTATCCTTTTCAGATATATATTTTGTTTTATTTAATAAATCTTTCCAAAAATATGGAAAAAATCGACTAAAATAGCATTTAGTACGAGGGTAGTTCAATAAGTCCTTAGAATGACCAACAAATGACGCGCGAATCGCTCCAAATCATCTGTTTTTAGTCAGCACCACTCCCGACTAGATATATG
>NC_046658.1:51188565-51191716 GCF_010883055.1 Belonocnema kinseyi | reverse complement strand
GCGCGCGCAACTCAGTCTTTACAGCGTCTCCTACTATATTCACACGGACATAGACCTGTCATAGTATTGGACCGCATCTCGTTTCAGATCTGGGATCACTGCCACCAGTACCGTCACACGCACCTTTGCCATGGGCAGTCGCGAAAAAATGCCGATCGGCAGGTGTGCCAAAATCACTTGCATGGTAATATAAATTTACAAAGTTTACGTAGTTTTTAAATTGCTGAGGAGCCCCATCGGAGAAATATCAATCTTGTGAGCACTTCCAGAAAAACTTTTCACAAAATCTGTAATTATTCCGATGAAAACATGAATAGCGACGGCATTATGATTATTACAGCGATTGCTTAAGCATAATAATATGTGAGTCTCCGTCGTTTCAATGTTACTTAGGTGGATGTGAAAACTTTCTAGGAGTAGATAAATTAACTAACACTTTACTGACGAGTTTCGACAACCATGAAATGGAAAATATCACGTATAAATATTTAGACAAGGCGAAAACGTCGCATTCGGTTAAAAAAAATTTCCGATAAGCTTTTTCGACCCGAAAGCATTTTTGTAAGCTTTTTTGGGCTATTCTAAACATATTTTATCTCCAGTCATTTTTTTGTAAAATTGACCATTTTCGAGTTATAAATAATTTAATGTTTAAAAAATCGCGAAAATGTCCATTTTCGAGCTTGAAAATAGTATTAAAAAATAAAATTTTCGAGTTTGCCAATGTTCCTAAGTAATCTTTGAACATCTCTTAACAAAATACCGAGGTGTATGTACAGATTATTTCATTCTATATCTTAGTTTTTTAATAGTTAAATAGGCGCTCTCCGACCAGCAGCTCGCAGGCTCTCTCCTGTTGACCGGACTATAGAGTGTCTTATGTGTTCTTGAAGCTTTGCTTACTTACTATTGGTGTTTATTTCATAACTAAATATAATTTATCATAAATTGTTATAAATATTAGTGGCAAACGTAACAAAAAAGTGAGAAACAAATTCTTAAATTAGTAAAAAATTTATTTAAGCATATTTTCACATTCGTCTGTACTGCAACAACATAAGGGTGCACAGGTAATATTGCTTTTTTTACAATGGCATTCTTTGGTTTTGCAATTTTTTAAACATTTGCAATGAGAAATAAGATTATTAGGTACGGAATTTTTAATCAAATATTGGTAACAATACACTTTTTTCATGCATCATATATCCAAAATTTTCAAAATTCAAACTTTTATATCTAGGGTTTAAGGAATTTTTTCAGATATAATTTTGCAATCACATAGTTAATCTGTCCGCGATAGAAGAACGCACAAAACTGAATAAACAGTGAAGTTCCTTTGTGTATTTTATGCAAGATTGGACATGCATACTCAGCGAGCGCTAGAGATCACATCTATAGTCCAGTCAACAGTAGCGAGCCCGCAAGCCTGGTCGGGAATCGCCTATTTAACTATTAAAAAACTAAGCTATAGAATGAAATAATCTGGATATGCTCTTCAGGATTTTGTTAAAGGATGTTCAAAGATTATTTAGGAGCTTTGGCAATCTGAAAAATTTGATTTTTTGATACTGTTTTTAAGGCTCGAATATGGGCATTTTCACGATTTTTCAAACATTAAATTATTTATATCTCGAAAACGGTCAATGAAATAATCTGAATATGCTCTTCAGGATTTTGTTAAAGGATGTTCAAAGATTATTTAGGAGCTTTGGCAAACTCAAAAATTTGATTTTTTGATACTGTTTTTAAGGCTCGAATATGGGCATTTTCACGACTTTTCAAACATTAAATTATTTATATCTCGAAAACGGTCAATTTTACAAAAAAAATGACAAGAGACAAAAAATGTTTAGAATGAACCAGAAAACCTTATAAAAATGCTTTCGGGTCAAAAAAAAAAGCATTTTTTATGTTTTAAACAAACAAAGTTTGTTTAAAAAAATTTGACCACTTTTTGCGGCGGGCAAGATCTTGATCCTTATTCAGGGATATATTTTGAAGGAGAATATAAACAAAAATCCTATCGGAAATTTGTTTCAAATGAATTCGACGTTTTCGCCTCGTCTAATTGGATTTCGAAACCAAAAAGTAGTTTGGAAACTTTAATTAAGCCAACAGATTAATTTGTTGAAGATTTTGGTAAAGAGTTGAAAACTCTTCTACCTCGCTCATTCATCTCTCAAGAACAAGCTAAATCTTTGAAAGCATTAAAAGAATCATTAAAAACAAATGAAACTATTATTATTTGTAATTTTGCTGAAAATTAGTCTTTCGTAGTACAGAATGCGGCATTTGGTTTTCACTGGAACAATAATCAATCAACGATTTTTCTGGTCTCTATATATTTCAACGTAAATGACGAACTGGCACACAGGACTTTAGTGATTATTTCATATTGTAATAATCATAATGCCGTCAATATTTCATGTTTTCATCTGAATAATTACTGATTTTGTGAAAAGATTTTCTGAAAGTGTTTACAAAATTTATTATTTCTCGGATGGGGCACCTCAACAATTTAAAAACTGCAAAAACTTTGTAAATTTATATTTTCCTGCAAGTGATTTTTGCATAACGGCCGAATGACATTTTTTCGGGACTGCCCATGGCAAAGGTCCGTGTGACAGTATTCGTGGCATTATCAAACGACAAACAGCGAGAGCAAGTCTCCAACTAACGATTGATGACCAAATTATGACACTTCACGAACTGTTCGATTGGGCTTGTGCGCCCAAAAAACCTCAAAATATCACGGTCAGGTTTTTCTCAGAAGAGGATTACAATAAAGCTGTAAAGGATTTGAACGACCGATTTTTGAACACAAAACCAATTACGGGAACTCAGCAATTACACACTGTAACTCCAGACACAGATGGTTCTTTATATGTTAAAAAATTTTCAAATTCGAATGAACACTTTTTGAATTTGTATCCAAAATGGCTGGCTGACGAACTTGACCTTCAGTTTAGGACACTAAAATAGTGTATCAGAGGCCAATCTAATGGAATTATTGTTTCAAAAGTTATCGTGTTGACAGAAAGACAGGCATAAATACATACAGACAGACCGACAGACAGACATATTCGTAAAAACCTATTTTTCGGATTTAGGGGGTCTCAAAACGTGGACATTTCACAAAAACTGGGGGGGG
>NC_046658.1:51161904-51188555 GCF_010883055.1 Belonocnema kinseyi | reverse complement strand
GGGGGGGGGAGTGGTTGTCAAATTTTACAAATATCTAATACCTTCTCTGATGAGAATGTAAAAAGAGTGTGAAAATTGTATTAAAGCGACTAAAATAGTATTTGGTTTTATGAACTTCAAGAGTTTATTTTTCAAAACTTTTTGTTTGTTTAATTTCCGTATTTACATTCGTCCCCCTTTCTGAAATGTTTAAAAGGATACCCTTAATAAATATTTATCTTATGTATTTAAACAATTTTTCAAAAAATATAGAAAAAACTATATAAGATTAATATTTGTTCAAATACACATGATAAATATCTGGAGAAAATGTCATTTTGAAGACTTTAGGAAGGAGGACGAATTTGAATATTTATACTGGTAAGGGTAAATTTGTATAGGTTTCAAGAAGAGGAACAATTTTAAACTATAAATTGCTATTTCTACTTTGCTTTTTTTGCAGAAAAATGAGATTTTTAATCGGTAAAAATGATATTTCTTCAATTTTAGAGATAAAACCCCATTTTTCTCTACCTTGAAGCTCAGAAACCTTAATAATCTCATGGAACATATTCTTTACATAGTCAGTGAACTAAAACCAAACGATTTAAAAATTAAATGTTATTTTTCGTTAAAATAAATGCTTTATTAGTTTATTTTTATCGATTTTTCCTCATTTTTGGAAAAATTTATTAAATAAAAGAAGATATATATCTGGAAAAGATATTATTAAATAGATTTCAGGAAGCTGAACAATTTTGAACTCCAAACTACTATTTATATTTTGCGTCGTTTTCGAGAAAATTTAGGTTTTAAATGGTTAAAATGAAAAATCTTTTTTTTTCAAAAATTCGCAGTACGATTTTTTTCTCTCTTGGCTCAAAATAACCGGGGGACATCGTCGAATCACCAACAAAAGAAAAACTGGAAGTACAAGTACTTTCGGGTTGAACTCAATCGGGGCTAGCCGTGGGATGACTTTCGAAAGACCAATCCCATTGGATTATGCGTTGGTAAGCGCTTTTAGGACCCGAAGAAAAAGATTAACCAGCTATTTTGGTTGAAAAGTCTAAAATTTAATATGAGAACTTTTTTCATTTTTTCGAAAATTTGAAGATTCACTTTCTTTTAGTACAAAAAACAATAAAAAATAAAAAGTTCCATTTTGCAGTCAAAATCGTAAGATAAGAAAAAAATGAAATAATAGAAATTGTTCACTCAAAAAAGATCTGTAAATTTGTTATTGATCACTTTAATATAAAACGTAGTTTTTGTTTTATTCGTAAAAAACAGAATTAAAAATAAATACCTTTTTTGGATAAACGACACACTCTACAAAAAAAAATATCAAACAAAAGTTTTAGCATAAAAAATAGCTAAAAATGTGTGATTAAATACTTTTTAATAATTTTACAAAATATTTTTTGTTGCTCTTTCAGAAAAGAGTGAAAAATTATACAAATTTGCCAAGAATAATTTTTCGATAGGACACGTTTTTTGTTTAAATCATAAAAAGTAACATTAAATATAAAAAAAATTTATCTTTTTAAAAAAGGCCCAAGATACGAAAAAAAGTAATAAACAGAACCTGGTCATCTATAAAGCATCTGCAGCTTTATTATTATTAATTTTTATATGAGAAGTTAATTTTACTTCAATCGTAAAAAAATATTAAAAATGAAAAAACTAAACTTTTGGAAAAAGGAAACAACCTCAATGACATTTTATTTAACAAAAAATTTCGCCTAAACTATACCTACGAATTTTCTTAGATCCTCCTTGCGCTATGATACGTATTTTTAGTTTAAATAATAAAAAATAACACTGGAAATAAATTAATTAAATTCATGGAAAAACTACACAAATTGCAATAAAATACTAGAGAGAATTTTGTTCAATAGGATTTGCACATCTTCAAATAATAGCAACATGATTTCGTGAATTTCAAATGTCATACGAAATTAAATCGCCATGTTGAATTTATTGGTAAAAGAAGAAAAATGGAAAAATTATATCATTTGGCATTAATGATACACAAAATAATTTGTGCAACCTTTGTTGTGCCCAGATAATTTCCTCATTCGCGTGTAATTATTTTTTAAAGAACTCCTTTACCCTCGTTTTTTCCTCAGTAGCTTCTATTTATAGGCCTCTTATCACTAAACTGTTTTTCTCTACCTTCGCTCCAGAGCTTCAAATGTTTTTTTATATTCAAAATGTCTTGTTTTTATTTCCTAAAGTCTTAAATCTGTTTTTTCTTTACCCCAAACTTCTATTTTCATTCTTAACTATTTCTTTAGTTGTGTTATCTTTTTCTCGTGGTTCTGCTTTTTTTTATTAATATTTAATTATACGTCTCAGATATCCATATTTCAACGTTTTTCCCCATTTTCAATCCTCTATCAGTGAGTCCGGAAAATCAAAATTTACTATTGATTTTTCTTCTATTACTTTTATTTATACATTTTTTAAATGGAAGAATTTTTTAATGTAAATCTTCAAAAATGGGCTATTTAAAAAACACTAAAAATGATTGGTTTGGAAATATTATGGGTAGACATTAAAATTGAGGAATCTTAAATTGCAAATCTCCAGGATAAAATGAGCGGCCCAGTAATCGAGAAGCCAATTTTCTTACTTTTCATTTAATTTTAATTATTGTAATTCCATTTAGTATAATAGAATGTATAATAAAATAGTATGTATAATAAAATGTTTGAAATAAATAGGACCAAACATTTAAATTTGAAGAAACTGATGAATGTAAAATTTTAAACGTCGTCGAAGTGGATCAGCGTTCCTAATTAGCTGATTAATTTGTTTTTGCTTCTAGTTACTGCTGGGATAAAATTTTATATTTATATCAAGGTTGCAGATTGTTGAAAGCATATAAAAATTAAAATTAAATCGAAATTGTAGGATTGTAAATGTACTTATTTTAATGTCAGTTTTAATTTGTGAGTTTAAATAATATTTCATGATACCTAAAACTTCGGGATATGATTTAATTTTATAATTACACCGAAAAAATGATATTCTAATATTAAGAGCGTCATATTCTTCCAGGCATATTCTAACCAAAGGAAGAAAATATTCTTAAAATGAGAATATTATTGGAGAAAATGAAATGCGCAAAGAAAAATGCGCCTTGCTCAGTTCAATAATTAAATATCTTTCATCAAAATGTGTCAAAATGTGGTTAGTACATTATAATTTTAATTTGGTAAAATAGTTTGTAACCTGTACATTGTTACTTTCTCAATTTAACAGTATATTTACTTCTGGCTTTGATGTTCACAATTTAATGTATTTTCAATTGAAGATTTTGCAAAGCACTATTTACATATATTTATTTATTTCGCACAGTCACGCCGATACATGCTCTCTATATTCTTAGATGAATTATACCTTATTGAGTGAATGAAGCCTGAAAGAAAAGACCTTGGCCACTAATAGACCCAAGCGGGGAACTTTACATAACGACTTCGTGAGGTTCTTCACTTGGGGTGATTGCTAGAGACATTGATCAGCAACCTGGGTCGGAGCAGTGTTGCGGAACGAACGTGTTATTTACTTAAATAGCACAAGAATTCTGGATCAATGTGAAAAAATTTCTAACCCTTCCACACACTACCCCTTTCCCCTACCGAGTGAGTCACGCCTACCCCGAAAGGGAAATGGCTTAATAGTATAATAATAATAATAATAATAATAATAATAATCATATAGACAAGTAATTGTTTAAAAATTTTTTAATTTATCTGCTATATCATTAGAGATTGTACCTTACCGACAGTAGATCAACCCTCCAAACCATGAAGGCAGAAAATCTACACAATATCGATCAACTTTAGAATCTTCAATAACAGGAAATGCTTAACGTCTTAATAAGACTAGATGGAAAATAATATTTTTAAATTAAAATTATTTCTTGAAAAAAAGACCCTACTCCATCTTCACTCCATTGGGAATCGAACCACAAAACTTCTGATTTTCGTTCAGGTGTGAAGATGGAGTGAAGATGGAGTAGGATCTTTTTTTCAAGAAATAATTTTAATTTAAAAATATTATTTTTCATCTAGTCTTATTAAGACGTTAAGCATTTTCTGTTATTGAAGATTCTTAACTTGATCGATATTGTGTAGATTTTCTGCCTTCATAGTTTGGAGAGTTGATCTACTGTCGGTAAGGTACAATCTCTAATGATATACTAGCAGATAAATTAAAATTTTTTAAAATAATTACTTGTACCATTAACACCTAGATAAAAATTACCGTTATTTTCTTGAATTAAGAGTTCTTATTCTGATCCCTCTAATAGCTTAATTGGAAAAGCACCTGACCGGAAATCAGAAGTTTTGTGGTTCGATTCTCAATGGAGTGAAGATGGAATAGGATCTTTCTTTCCTTTTTTTCTTTTTTTTCAAGAAATAATTTTAATTTAAAAATATTATTTTCCATCTAGTCTTATTAAGAGGTTAAGCATTTTCTGTTATTGAAGATTCTTGACTTGATCGTTATTGTGTAGATTTTCTGCCTTCATGGTTTGGAGGGTTGATCTACTGTCGGTAAGGTGCAATCTCTAATGATATAGCAGATAAATTTTAAAAAATTTAAATAATTACTTGTACCATTAAAACCTAGCTAAAAATTAGCGTTATGTTCTTGAATTAAGAGTTCTTATTCTGATCCCTCTAATAGCTTAATTGGAAAAGCACCTGACCGGAAATCAGAAGTTTTGTGGTTCGATTCCCAATGAAGTGAAGATGGAGTAGGATCTTTTTTTTTTCAAGAAATAATTTTTTTTTTAATTAATTAATTAATTCTTAAAATTAAAATATCGTTTTTTCAGTGTAGCTCAGTCCTGTGTATCTCTCCATTTTTCAGATTTTAAATTGACCCCGCAACTGTCCTAAGTTGATTAGTTTCTTATATTTCCAGCGCGGAGCTAGTTGTCCCATCACTCTCTGTTTTTACATAGAAAGCAATGGGACTAAATCTCTTTTTAATTTTTAAGTAAACAATATGTTATTTCCATGCAAAAAAATTCTTGAAATTAAAACAATGTTACTCATTTAACATTTCAAAATACTTTTCCAATCATTTTCTATGAATACTAAAGACAAAATATGATTTATGTAATCGTACAATAATCCTGTCAAAGTGGAATATATCCCGAGGCAGAATCCTAATACTCGGCAAGTCTTCCCTGCATGCTCTATCACGATAAATAGAGTTCTGCGCGAGGTTGGAGAGAGCTTTTCATACTCGTTTTTCCTCCAAAAAGGCTCGAAATTGCGAATTCAGAAATAAGTAGGCTTCTTTAATGCTCGCGGAAACCTACTTACTTCCGAATTCGCAATTTTTGAGCCTTTTTGGAGGAAAAACGAGTATGAAAAGCTCTCTCCAACCTCGCGCAGAACTTTATTTTTCGTGGTAGAGCATGCAGAGGACTTGCCGAGTATCAGGATTTCGCCTCGGAATCTTAGATTTGAATTTAAATGAAAAGTAAAATATGACTGTACAAGTTTACTGTCGAAAACAAATTAACAATATTATTAATGGAATGGAAAAAAATCCTGGAGAAACATTTGAATACTACTAAGTTTAAAATTACCATGTGAATACTGTCGCTTATGAATATATAATGGATATAATGTATTTCCAATTAAATTTAACTAAATTTACATTTGAAACCATTTTATAGGATAATCAGTGAAAAATAAAAAAAATAAATTTCTCTTTTATCATTATATCCTTTTAAGTCTTTAAAACAAAGAAGTTAAAAAAATTGATTATATTTACATCTTGGACGTGTTATAAAATTATAATTTATATTTGTTTATCTGAAAAACAGTTTTTTTTCAACAATTTGAATTATTGAATTAATTATTTTTAATGTTCTTTATTCATTTTTATGTTATATACGTTCATGAATAAAAATTTATTTTAATTTAAATTACATTTTTCTCATTTTATTCAATAGTGTAATTACTCGCTAAACCCTCAAATATTAGTTTTGAACGGTTATATTATTAAAACTTTTTTCATAAAACAAATTATGTATTTTATTGATGTAAATATTATTTACTAAGTTTTGAGATATAAAAAGGGTTATATTTAACTTTTTATTTAAATTCAAATCTAATATTCCCCTTTACCAATATTATTAGGTGACGTTCTAATTCACGTTTTCCATTATCATTTATATACATCGTTTGGAAAATTTGTTTGAAGTATAAAATGAGTAAAATTCTTTTCATTTCAATTTCTTTTTTATGAACTAACTAAAATTTCCTGATCAGTTTAAACTCGAAAGACCCCTACTAATTTCTGACAGATTTTTCTTGCTTGGAACGAGCGCGTTTTTCCTGTCAAGGTTTTCGCGAGGAAAAGCGTAGGAAAAGACGTTGTGGCGTTTCAATCATCAGCTGATTGATAAACAGTGCTGTAATTACATGCTCCTTCATAAACATTTTGTGTTGCGAATGGATCAATACATTACGGTCGGTTATGGTATGGGCCGAAAAAGAAAATTAACAACAAATCGCGTGCGAAATTTCCGCAAAATAAATTAGTTATTAAATAAGTTATTCCCGGGTAAGTGGGATAATTAATATACTATAATACTCCTAAACAGGAAAATAAAAAAACATGTATTTCATACATGGATTTGCATACGAATAAATATATTTGTTTGTATTATATAATAAAAATTGAATACAAATAAATAAATTTAAAAATATATAATTATTAAATATTAATTAATAACAAATATTTTATAAGTGATAATTTGTGTAACGACTAGCAAACTAATAATTAAATGCAAATAAGTGTAAGATATTTCAAAATAAGCAAATTTTTTAAAATTTGTGAATATTTACTGATCATGTTAATTTTTGCAGATTTTTTGACTGTGAAAAAAAGAAAGTGGTGAAACACTGTCCTCCAAACACTTCGAAACGGCGATGTCGAGCATCATCCTCAACGCTAAAGATTAGGATAAAGGTAGAACTGAGCGGAATAAGGCGGCCAAGGACTGAACTAGATTCCTTCTAGATTGCCTAGTCAGTTCCTCACTCGTTACATTCCTCAGCACTACTTTTCAAGATTTATAGTAGGATACTACTAGATGTAGGGAAAACTTACTTGAAACTGGTATAAAACTAGGACCAATTTCTACTAGGGCAGAATTGATTATTTGCATTTTAAAGTATGGACAACAAGTGAACAAAAATAAATTTCTAGCTATATAAAGATATTTAAAGCTTATAAAATAACTGAGGTAGAAGGTATTTGAATGTAGTTGATTGATAGTGGTTTGTATTTCGTGAATATATGTAATGGTAGTTTAACTTCTCTCTATCTCATTTTAGCGTACGAACGAGACGATCGGAAAAGAAGTTAGCTCAGAACATCGTAAATTTTCGTGCTCTAAAGCCAAGAAATCGAAAACTATTTCGCCACGCCCTATAGATTACATTGTAAGACTGGAGGCACACTTGCAGCACAGCTTTAAGCAAGGGCAGGAAAAAAGAGAAAAATACATAAAAAAGAAAGAAACTCAGAAATTATTAGTTCCTCTCTCCTGTCTATAGGAAAGCCAAGGTTTATTAGGGCAATCTACTCTAAGCTTGTTGGAAATGATTTTTCCTTAGACATTGGTTGCGCCATAGGTTCTTGCCTTCAGTCACGTATTTCTAGTTGTTCACATTGTGGCACAGAAGATTGATCTTTTTTAGTTCGAAATATCTAAAATGTTATTTCACCTCAGACATTCTCGAAGATTTTTAATTTTATATATAGAAAACCTAAATTTTTGGTGTTCTCACAATTCTAAAAATAACTAAACTTTTAAATAATAATAATAAACACAACTTAAATATTTTGCCTTTAGGTTCGCGAAAAAGTTTTCGCAGAAAAGTAAAAAAGTTAATTGGCTACTTTCTCTTATCTCAGAAGATATTTTATGCAAGAAAAAGAAGACTGAATTTAATAATTTATTAAGTAATTCTGCAGTCCTTATTTGATAAAATTGTAACAACTTCACTTCATTCAGTTGCATAATGTATCTCGTAAATTAGATAATAGCGCATCCGAACAAAAGGAAAAGAAGATGACTGAAATATATGAGTTTTAAATGTCGAACAAAGGAAAGCAGTAAAACTAGCGGAGATAAAATAAAGAATAATGTGTAACATGAAGAAGTTACAGAGACAAAAGAAATGAAAGGCTGTCACAGACATGCAAATATTTCTGGTGGGAGAAAGGAAAATATGGATGACGACACCAAAAAGAATAGTCCCGGAATCAGCTAGCTTTCATATCGTCTGTCGGCTTCCCAAAAAGGGATAAAGCAAAGAGAAAGAAAATGTACGAATTCCACATCCATGATCTAAAGAATCTGGCAGTTGTTTACAGTCTAGAGCAACTACACTTTTTCCATCAAAAATCATTATTAAAAGCAATTCAAGTATAATTAGATTCAAACTATCTGAAGTTGTGACACAATCATATTTTTCAAATAATATTTTTCACTTGAATATTTTTAAGTATTGAGAAATGATGAAATTGTCGCATGTTAAAATTCTTTTATGAAAGTAGTCATTGGGAAGAAGATAAACCAGAATACATGTTTCCCGAAAATTATAAATAAAAATAAATTTGCAGTAAACATTGTCTGAAATTGACCATTATCACATTTCCAATGAATGAACAGTTCATGCAATTTACGTATAAAATACTGAATACACCGCTGAAGTAAGGTAACTAGGTGTCGAGAATAAGGGATGAAAGTATAACAAGTGAGAGCAATATATTTTATGCAAAATTGTGTCAAAATAAAATACGTTGATCCTCTTTCAGTCACATGAAAATTCTTGATATCTCACCCCTGTATCCAGCAATAATTCCTAAGCCGCTTCACTTTGACTCCGCCTTGGGACTATCCATTCAAATAATAATAATAGAGAATCTGGGCGTGATGATGATTTATATCAGCTATAAAATATTGCCGAAATCAGCCACCAAAATATTCCTCCATTTCTTCTCATCTAAGGGAACAACCACTATTTCCCTAAGGATAAGATTTAAAATTTTAGCCCCCTCCCTCCCTATTGTAAGGACTTGAAATATTTCATAAAATGCATGCTCCAGATTTCAAGAATCAATTAACTACTTGAGTTATATTTATTGGGAGTAAATAGTTTAAGATATTGCATATGATAAAAAAAGACAAAGCAAATAATAATATAGTATGTATAATAGTAAAGAATAATTCTAACAATCTAAACAGATGTACGTTTTCTTGGGAACTCCCCCACCCTAGTCTAAAATATAGACAATATACATTTTTTATATGAGGGAAATTATGCGAGAGTAGGTCACTTTATGAAGTGATTTATTCTAACCCGAATAAAACTGCTTCGACTTCAGTTTGACTTGAATTGCCCCCAATCAAGACATGCTGAAGTCGAAAAGGTCGACTTGAGCATGTATCAGTTTTGAGACGGAGCCAGACGTCAATTTATGTCTTGGAGACAAGTTTCTATGCCTTGATGACATAAATTTATCTGTTGAGTCGAATTTTTATAATTAAACAATCTCGTATATTTTTATACAGTATATATATATTCAATCAACTCATTTACTGATTTTCATTTATAGTATACTTGTTTGACAATGATACCGAAAATGTTGTTTGTTTTTACGTATTTCTAACGGCTTAGGAGATCCTTCTATACAGTTACCATTTTTATTTTTGTTAAGGAAATTGTTAAGAGTTTTACGCGTTGAGACCCATAGATTATGAAGTTTTTAATTAGAAACAACTAATTTAATAATTACAAATTTTTCATTCATCAATTCTAATCTTATTTATGAGCCGAAAACGGTTCGACTATCTCAGCCAATACAAGGCCTATATCTCGACTCAGTTTTAAGACACAGCCAGACTTCGATTTCCTGGAGACGAACTCAAGACATAACCAAATCGAAGCATTTTTACTCGGAAATTTATCGGATTTTGCCCAAAAAATTCTGAAAGGTTCTAATGCTAACATTTGGAAGAATTTTCAGTGTAAATAAACTTTTTCTCGAGATATTATAAAAAAAATGAAAGGCCTGAGAAAACAACTTATGTTACACATTAAAATAAAAAATCCAAAATAGAAATTCTGAAAAAATTTAGGAACAATGTACGGTTGTTTTCCGATTGATTTTTGCGAGAAAATTTTTTTATAATTTTTATAATTTTCTCGGTTTCTGTTAAGTGTACGATAACTCAGAATCATCTTACGAGATGCGAAAAAAATCCACTTTGATCCAATGCACGCCTCAATTCTGCGGAATTCTAAGCTCGTTACCTGAAAATTAGGAAAATCGAAAATAGTGAATGTTTCTCGGCTGCTACATTGGCCGTTAAAGGGTTAATGAATAACATGCCTGAAGACGGTGACAGTGCTGGTTTGTTTTTCTATTATTAAGGTACTTTTCGTTTCATGCTGATTATTTTAAAAATAGTTCAACAAGAGTAGGCCATTCTAGATACTGCTCAGATGTATTGCTATAACTGTATGGACTGGTAAATACAAATTGCCAAAAAATGTCCAACATGCGTTTCAGTCAGTACAGTTAGGTTGGGTTTTGCGCGAATTGCATCTTACCAACTTCTCGCATCCTACGGCATGCGAAAGTATAAATAAATCATGTTCGATTTCCAAAATATCTATATGAAAGAATTTTCTACTTTTACCGTATAACAAAATTCATGCTGGGGGTTAATTTTACAACTATAAAATAATAATAGTGACCCCATCTCTAAATTTTTGACCAAAGGCAACCTATTGTTCAAAAAGAGCTGTGAGAAAGGTACTTCGAGATAGTTACTTCAAAATATTGAAATTAACAAAATGGTGGGTTCATCAGTAACTTTTTATTAGATATATATAAAACAATTTGAAAATGTAGTGACTTACCTTTGCATAACTACCTATATACATTGATGAAATTACAGGTATCTAAACGCAAACGGCTGCACGTAATAAAAGTTTCATTAATTATTATTTATTTAATTTCAATTATTAATGTTTTTTATCAAACAACAATGAGTTATAACACTCTGCAGCTAATCTAGTTGAGTTTTCCTTGAAAAGAATTTAATTCTGACTTCATTAACACACATTTTTTATACAATGCAGGGTCACCTTCAATATAATAATAATTTATGTTATGTAAGCTAGAGTCTGGTTAACATAACTTTCAGGAAACTAGATGGAGCTTCATCTAGAGTTACACTACTTTGCTTGTCCGTCTATAAAATTGAAAGGTTTAGAGACGCGTGCCAAAATCTGAGCGACAACTTTTCAAATATGAACGTGGCTTAATCGCAATGTCATATACGTTATACACCGTATACGAATTTACCCGGCAGCGTGTGCACGTGGTATTTGCACATCTGCATTTTCGTACCTATTTGCATTTTGACTAAACAGCCAGGATGGAGCGCTATCGCTTATGGAAATCCAAAAGTATGACATGCAACCTCTACTTATATAGCTGAAATCGGAAAGAATTTAATTTCTACCCTCAAATTCAAAAACTATACATCAACTTCAAGAAACTCCCAATACTAGCAACCATAGATATTATAATCTTCTGAAGATATTTATTATCATTTTTTTAAATGAAAACAACAATCTGACCAATAAAACCTAGCAGCTAATAGAATTCCCAAATAACAAAATATGAAAAATTAAATTAAAAAAAAAAGTTTTCCTAAAAAATAAAATTAGGCTCACATTAAATCAATGTGTGGATTACAAAATAGTACTAAGTATGAGAATCTAAACTATCGTCATTTATAAATATACCGAATCTAAACCTACGGATCTGGGATCTAATGTTCTATTTTATAAAATTTAAAATAAATGTTAATAAAATATTTGTTCAACTCTGACACAATTTCAGTAAACCTAGGTAATTGACCGTGAATTCTCTCAAAGATATTTTCACCTTTACATACCCGGTGGTAAGATTATGGATTAAAATGTTCCTTTCCTAATAAAAGTATGTAGACTTTTTTTTCTTGGGTGCAGATCAGATAGAACACTTTTTTTAATCACAGTAAAACTTTTCTATAGCATCGATTTTGGGTCCGACAGTAGGTGGGAACTAACTCACTATAGCCCGCTCCGTTTTTGTTTGTCGAAGTGTGAATGCTCGCCTGAGGGACAACCGCAGACCTCGCGCACCCTGCGCAGCTCCTGTTACACCTACTTATGACGCAGCGTCAATTCTCGGAAAATCTATATACGTAAGGACTATTAAAGGGTTCCACTGTATTACAGATGTTAAAAAATTTTCTAGTTATAGAAAGGAGTCTTTTGAAAAGGTGTACTTAATACTCTTTACATCGATCGCCTTGATCTTAAATTGCAACTAATGCTTTTCTGTTACTCGTAAAAGGTGTAAATTTGTTATAGTCTGTTGAAAAAATATTTTAAAATATAAAAATTGTTTAAATTTTGTCGAGTTTGTTCACAAAATTGTAAAAACCGGAATTATTCGGCCTTATTCCAGTAAATGATTACATTTAAACAATAATTAATTGTTCAATCATTGAAAAACAACTTTATTCGACCATTCCTATTTTGTAATGTTTAATTAGCTTATCTCATTGTGACTTAACTGATAGTTTGCGACAAAATGTTCACAAAGTATTGTTACACCAAATAAGAATTGCGAGAACAATTTATAATTATTTACAAAATAAATAAAACTTTTTAATTTGACTAGTTAAAATAATTCGTGAAAAAACTGCTGAAAAGTTAAATTTAGGGCCAAAATACCGCCAAATACTTGATCCTCGTGTAGAAAGTTGTTTTTAGAAAATTCCAGAAGAAGATTGGGGCGGGGGCTAAAATAAAAATTGAACGTATATAACACATTTTGAAACCCGGTTTTAAGAGATCCTTGTAATCAGGGTTCGTTTTTTTTTCTTTTTTTTTTTTAATTAACATTTTTAATATTATCAGAAAAAATGTATATTTACTTTTTTAGGGGATCTTACAAAAATACCAATTTTCCCTAACCATACTCAAAATCTTCCTTTTTTAAACCACTCTAACGTTGATAGCAAATAATAGTCCTGGTAAAACCTTTTCATATTAAAAACTAAATAAAAAAATAATTGAAATTATAATTATATTTACGTCACAATTATTTTTGTTGGTTTTAAGCCGGAGATGGTATTATACTTTTGTCTCTAGAGCAACCAGAAGTAGATATATTTCATGTTTGAAGAAAAGTGCAAAACTTTGCTTGTGGCACTCGCTATGTTTAGATCAGTATTTCTTGAAAAGCAGTTGTTCGAAATTCTAACTCTAAAAACGTACTGGCGATTTGTTCTTCAGCATGGAGGGTTCAATTTAGGTTGAAAATTTCGAAAATTTATGCGTCTATATGACCCTATGCGTAACTGTATATCAGCCGTAAAGGCCATTTTTGTGCGGACGTCCAGATATGGTAAAGTTTGTAGGAATTCAATATGTTTAATTTAACAATCTCTCAAAAATAATTACAGGATATTTTTTATTTTCTCAATTAATGCTTTAAAATAATTTAAAAAAATAATATAACTACATAATTAAACATTATTTAAGTTTGAGTTACGTCAGCACTTTATCTCTGTATTGTAAATGTGTAATTTGCCTGTATATGTGATTTTAAATCTGATTACAGGATCAAAACATAGACAGTAAAAATTGGTTTGTAATTTACCACTTAGAATTAATAGAAAATAACTATTCCGATTAGAAAAATATTTACCAATTTCAAAATGAAAAGCTGCTAATTGCTTAATGAAAACATATGAATTTATTTATAGCTGCAAATAATAATTGAAACAAGCTTACATAAATAAGCTGCCTCACATAGAAAACATTTTAATTAAAAAACGTGATTTCATATCACTGTCATTTTGTTCCAAAATTTTACAAATTTTGATGGGAATGGCCTCGAGGGGTGTATTTCTTTCGTAATTGAAGATAAATCCTTATTAAATATAAGAAAAATATATAGAAAATGTAAACAAAATAAAATTGAAAATCTATTTACGTTGGTACATATATTATATTTTGCATTAAATACGAATGTTTTTTTATTACATCTTTGCATGCTGATTTCAAAACTTATTAATTAACGTAGAGCTTAATGATTATACAAAAATAGTATGAAAATTGCTACTTCAATCCCTATAGGAATGCATTATTTGTGTCAAAACTTTAAACTTTTGCAGTATGGGTTCGCTAATTTTTAATTCGAATTAAAAAATATAAAAGTTAAGAACGAGCGAGTAAATTATGGTGGATCATATAGTAAAAATTTAATTAATTTCACTAAAATTGTTACACGGGTATTTTGCGGGTCGCTGATTTAGAATAAAAAATCAAAATATAAAGATTCAAGATGGAAAATCCAAAATGGCGGATCATAATTGTAAAGATCAAACTATTTCCACTAAACATTGCTGCAATTTTTTGTTCGAGCGATTTTCAGCAAACATAAATACCTTTAATACTCTTAAAACCCCAGTGTAGAATATTCTGTTGAAATTGGTTTTATTTTTACAATTATTATTATTAAGCAATTTAACTATTTCCCTTTCTGGGTAGGCGTGACACTCGATTTACTATTTTTAATTTTGATATTTTGACTTCGGATTTGAAATTAATTACCAGAAAAACCCCTAAGTAATAAATTTGAGTGAAATCATCTTAATTTTTACAGTTATAATCTGGCATATTGGATTCGCATTTGGAAATTTGACATTTTTACTTAGGATTTGAAACTAGCGACCTCAAAAATCTGTGAATGCCCCACATTGTAAAAGTTTAATGATAGAAATAATAATGCATAGCTTCAAGAAATAAAATAGCAGCTTCAATCGTGTTTTTGTCATAATCCTGAAGTTCTACATTAATTCACAGGATGAATTTGGAATCAGCATAGAAAAATCTGTTTAAAATCGTATTTTGAACATAAATAATAATATCTACCATATATGCCTGCGATATTCGATAAACATAACTTTTTGGAAAAATTACTAACTTTAACATAGATTTTCAAGGAACAAATTTTGTTTGAACTTTCTCTATATTGTTTCTATATTTTCTAAGTATTTATCTTTAATTAAAAAAAGAATATCCCTCTAGGCATACAGGATTTTGACACAAAATTCAACAAAACCGTCCACAGTACCTCACTTCCACATCAACATAACCTACTTAATGTTATTACTTTCAAAGGGAACAACAAAAATTATTTAAACAGTTAATCTATTCTGTCTAACTTTATTTTGCGAGAAAAATCAGGAACTGTCTAGGTTCATCGAAAATATTTGTGTTCTAAGTTTGCTCACCGGATTTCGTTGACCCTATTGAATTTCCATTTAAACCATGCTCAGTAGATAAGAATTTATTTTCGAACCACCACCTACTTTAGAATTTCGATACTGAATAAATGAAAAAATTCCAAAAGCGATTAATTCATTTAGATTTAGAGAGAGATGAATAAAGTTGTTTTCTTATTGTTTATTCTAATTTTAACAAAATAAGTTGCTAATGTATTGCCAACGCTTTTCGCGGTGGTACTGTGTGACATGATACAAATTTTAAGAATATTACTTAAACAAAGGTAATAACTAAATGTATTTTCTGGCTATCTTTCTGTAGACAAACTTCATTTCTTTCGAGAAAATTGACTTCTTACACCTTGCCATTTCTTGCATTCTTTAACATAATTTATTTAAATAATGTAAATTATTTTTTGAGTTCGAAGCATTACAGGGGCTACGCATACCAAAATTTCAGTACGGATAGCAGGATGTTTTTTGTACGAAAATCAGGATATTAAGCTAACATTATTTGGCTTCCATTGTTTTTTAAGAATATTCTTCTAATATATTTAAATGTCCTGAATAAAAAAGATATAAATTTTGTTGATAAATTTTCCCATCAAAACAATAAGAACATTTTTCTCTTGTAAAGCCCACTGGAGGCCAGTTTTAATTCGCTTCTCTCTATAATGGGAACAACGCGAGCTTAAAATTAAATCTCTTCGACTAAAGTCACTGTTGACATAATAATAAAAATGTTAACGTTTCATAAGATTGAACAGATTTTTCAAAATATGATTCAAATTATCAGCTTAATACTAAATTCTGTAAAATTTTGTTAATAATTTGTATTAAAATAAGAAGCAAATTGAAAAAGCTGATACATTGCCAAATAGAGCTGGCAAAAAGTTTCATATTTTTTAAAGTTCTAATGTTATCCACTCTAAACATTTCAATAATAATTTTCGAAATTTAATATTCCAATCGGTTCTACTAGGTACCTCTACGTAACTATTTTATAGGTTGCTAAACTGTCAAAACTGATTAAGTTTTCACCCAGAATTAATTAATAAAGTGATATTATAACCTTCTCAAAATGTACTCTTAAACGTGAATTCATTTATTCAAAGGCAAAGTTCTCAACTTTAATTAAAAAACAACGACATTTTAAGTTTGCAATTTTCAAATAATCGCTTTGAATAAAGAACATTTATTTTGTAATCTGATAAATATATGTTGATGTAAAGTTATTTAAGAAACACTATTTTAAAACTAGTGTGGTTCAATCTTTGTAAAATATATTTACTTTGTAACTGCTGGCATTAAAAAAAACGTAGATATGCCTGCATAATTTTTTGTTTTTAAATTTAACTAAACTACACATGTCAATGGCTCATATATGTACATAAGTCTCTCTAGACTGGAAAATAAACACGCGCGCTATCAAAACGATTATTATATGCACTGTTAGAAAGTCTATATTAAATTGAATACAAATGCATATCAAGTCATCTACATATACGGTAGCTAAAATTTAATATACATTTTATATTGAATATAATTTCTTTAAATCCTTCGAATATTCGCAATTAAATTTATTATCGTGAGGTTCTTCGCTTGGGGTGATTGGTAGAGAGATTGATCAGCAACCTGGTTCGGAGCAGTGTTGCGGAACGAACGTGTTATTTACTTAAATAGCACGAGAATTCTGGATCAATCTGAAAAATCTCTATCCCTTTCACACACTACTCCTTTCCCCTACCGAGTGAGTCACGCCTACCCCGAAAGGGAAATGGCTTAATGGTGTAATAACAATAATAATAATAATAATAATAATAATAATCCGAGTAAAAATTCTTCGACTTGATTTCGACTTGAATTACCCCCCAATCAAGACATGCTGAAGTCGAAAAGTTTGACTTGAGCATGTCTCAGTTTTGAGACGGAGTCAGACTTTAATTTATGTCTTGGATACAAGTCTCCCTGTCTTGAACACATAGATTTATCTCTTGAGTCACATTTTTATGACTCCAATACGAGCGGCTTATAACTTCGAGTGTATACCTGTCCTAACAGAAAGTGTCATTCTGACTGTCACCAAAGCTAATCATTGTTAATGATTAAATAATCTTGTGTGTGTATATACGTACACACACACACACACACACACATATATATATATATATTCAATAAACTTATTTACGGATTTTCATTTGTATTATGCTTGTTTGACGATGACATCGAAAATGTTGTCTGTCTTCACGTATTTCTAATAGCTTAGGAGACCCTTCTAGAAAGTTACAATTTTTATTTTTTTGAAGAAATTTTTTCAAGGGTTATACTCGTTCAAACCTAGAGATTCTTAATTTTTTAATTAAAAATAACTAATTTAATAATTACAAATTTTTCATTCGTCAATTTTAATCTCATTTATGAGCCGAAAAAAGGTACGACAATCTCAGCCAAGACAAGGCTCGTCTTGAGACAAGTAAACGTCGTCTTAGCCAAGACAAGGCTCAACTTGAGACAAGTAAACGCCGCTTTACCTGACGTGGCCATAAAAGTAAGACGAAGGCCTATCTTTCCACTCATTTTTGAAACGCAGCCAAACATCAATGTCTCGGAGAGGAACTCAAGACATAACCAAGTCAAACTCAAGTCAAAGCATTTTTAGCCGGCAATGCAGGATTTTTCTATTAGATTGCTTTTTGTGATTAAAGTGCTACGTAAAGATGGAACTTTTTCCAAAATTTTCTCTGAATAATAGAAATTTAATGTGAGTACAGTTGATTGTATGTTATGTTTGTTATTTATTTATGTAATCAGACATTTCGATTTGAAATCCAATTTTATTTTTTTGATAACTAATTGAAGTTAGCTTGTTTTATTATTAAGGATTGAAAAATACTACTAAGCTTATTTGGATTTTGATTAAAATGGAATTATCTGAATGATTAGCGTGAATGTAAGTTAAATTTAATAAACACGTTTTTTAATAACGATTTCATATGCTTCAGATATTAATTCTAATATACATTGGTATTTTAAATTTAATACTTTTTCTAACAGTTTAGTTGTCTCACGTAATTTTTGAACTAATATATAAAACTAATATTTGCACAACATTTTTGTGTGGCATAGTATCTAATATACAAAACAATAGAAAATATAGTGAAGGACAATAATTTTGATAATTGAAGAAAATTGATATTTTAAATCATAAATCTTCATGCAAGGAAATTCATTTTTATCTTCTATTTTAACTTTCAACGAAGTAGTCAAAGTTTCAACCAACTAGTTAAATATACAACAGCAACAACAAGAACAACAATAATTTTCAAACGAATAGTTGCACTTCTAACCAAAAAGAATAAAATTTCTAAGGAAAAGACGAATTTTCAACAAGCTACCTGAATTTTTAACCTGATGGTTAATTCTTTAACTACTTGAAATAAATTTCCAGTTAAAAAACAAAATTTTGAACTCAAAAATATAAATATTTAACCGAATAAATTAACTTCCAACAAAATAGGTGACTCGTCAACCAAAAAAGATCAATTTTATCCAAATAGTTCAATTTTCAACGAAAAAGATGAACCTGCTACTGAAAATATCAATTTGCTACGAAAAAATGAACTTTTAACAGAATTGTTCAATTTTTAACAAATAAAGAAGAATTCTATACTAAAATCGTGAATATTTGATGAAAAAATATAACTTTTAACAAAGTAGTACAACTTTAAATCAAATACTATTTGCAAATAAAAAGATGAATTCTCAAATAAAACTTAAATTGGTGATATTTTAAAGAAAAAAGTTTTAATTTCAAATCCAACATAGATCAACTAAACAATTAAAAACGAGTTCCTACAAAATAGTTGGATTTTTAACCTAAAATTTTAACCAAATTTTCTGTATATTTTTAACAAAAAAAATCGATTTTCTATCAGAATAGTTAAATTTTTTACTTATGAAGACGATGCTTCAAGAAAACAATTGAATTTTAAAATAAAATAATGAATCTTCAACCAAAAAAATTAAATTGTAACATAGCATATCGAGTTTCTACCAATATGGTTAAATTTTCAACCAAAAAGGTACCCTTTTAACTTAAACTGTTTATTTTATATCAGAAAAAGTTGATTTTAACTAAAAAGACGAATTTTCAACAGAACAGTTGTATGCTTTATCAAAACAGAGAGGTATTTTTAATGAAATAGTAACATTTTAAATTAATTAAAAAGAATAAACTTTTACAAAGACCTTAACTCTCCAATTAATATATAATTTTTTTTAATATATCGAGAATCAAACTACTGTATTTTTGTTCGAAAATATTCATTTGCGACAAAACAAAGATTTTTGGTATCAAATTCCAACATATCTAAGAATTGGTAAAAAACTTGTCAATCTATCAATCTATTTAAAAATGATAATTTTTTTATAAAAAATTAAAGCCAATTTTGATGTTTAGAAATTCTAAGTCTTCTCTAAAAATGTATGATCAGAAACATCTTGTTTGAATCAAAAAATTTATTTTTTTATATAGGGTTAAATACTCGTAAATGTTTGTTTGGTTAGGTAGCGGAAAGCAGTGAAACGTCAATCAGGTTTTTAACAGCAATACCTGCAGGATTTTCGAGATATATTATGACAATACTTTTTTAGAGGGGCTTTTCGCAATAATAAGCGATTCGCAATAGTAATGCATATCATGAATACGTGGTAATTTGAGTCTATTCCACTCTATCATCTTTCTCTCCACGACACGTACGGCAGTGGAGTCTAATCTTAAAAAAAAGTGTCTTTTCCTTCCATCTTTAATATTTATGTCGCAATTCTCCGTTGTCACGTGGGACACATCTCGCTAACGGAATGTGTACATGTGCTCGCCCATATGCCGGTCCCTATATGTGTATGGATATGCATGTTTATTCACGTGTGGGTACAGGAAAAGAAATATGAGAATAATTCCAAGAGCGGGTGAAATGTTTTGATCGCGTGCGACTGATAACAGATAGTAAAATGCCCAGAAAAAAACGTTCAAAATGGTTGATTTTTGTACATTAGACCATTATATAAAGTGATCGCAAACAAAATAACTACTGTTTTTTTATAATTATTTGAAATATATATGAGTTGCCCAAAATCCCTAATGGTGTAGTTGAACTTGAAAACGAACACGCCCCATACAGGCGTGATTATTTTTTCGTTCAAACGCAATTTTTAAATTAAAATGATGAATTAACATTAATGCAAGATTTTGTACTTCATAGTATCTATTGTCGAAAATACAACCGTATATCGATAATCAAAACGTTGCATTTTTGTGAAAAATGCATATTGCCGAAGAAAAACACTAACATCAATTAAAGTTGTTCGACAATTTAAATTTGATGTATAAATTCAAATAAATTGATTTTTGTTCAAAATAACCGATTTCCGGATTAAAACACCAACAAACTCTAAAATTGTACACAGATCGTGAACTAAACGATTACTCTGAATGACAATGCTTTTAAGAATGATATTATGACAAACCTAATATTTTTATATATAAATATCGATTTCTAGTTTAAAACGCCAATCTAACCGAAAAATGTTGAAAAGTTGTGAATCTTTTTAAAACTTATTTAGTTAATTCAATTTTTGTTAAAAATAACGGCGATCGTTTAAAAACCGCGAATGTAAACTGAAACCGTAAAAAATTGGTAATCTTGATAAAACTGTATTGAATTTTTTAACCTTTCGAATACACCTGGGGTCAAAATTACCCAGGATTATTATTTTGAGCATCTTCAATTTAAAACCATCTCATTTAAAGCCACCTCGTGAAATTAAAAAGTGTAATTAACTAAGGTCTTTTCCGAAGAAACTGATTTTTTAACCATTTTTTTATAATTCAAAAATGGTTTTTTCACAATATTATGATCCTTCAATATTTAAGAATGTTTCAAGTCTGTTGCACATTTTTGTTATTAACATTGCCTAGTTTTAAAATAGCAGTCTTTCAGAGAAAGATAGGGTCAATTGGAAGCAGAGTGTACGATAACGTACAAAATTTCTGAGGCGGATCATATTGTCCGAGGTCGAAGATAAATATCTTTCTTTTCACTAGTTTTGCACGTACACTTTATTTTAACGATTCAGAAGCTTATGAGATGCATTTAATGATTTAAAAATGTTTAAGTTTTAGGTTCAGAAGAAATCAACTTGATTTTATTAAAAAAGCCCATTTGCTGCAAATTTGGCATATTTATATTGATCTGTTTTTAAATAGCTGATTCCGTAAAAAAAAGTAGATTTTATAATAAAAGTCACATTTTTGCGTGAAACTTGCAAAATAGTTTTAATATTGTATTAGATAATTTGAACATTTTAATTTACTTACATAATTGAATTAATAAATGCAAGATTTTTCTCATTGAACATATAATTTTTAGAAATAGTTTTCAGCAATTCACATGTCAAATTCCAGACATCAAATAAACTCCAGTAACGAAAACTCAGTCAGGTTTTTAACAACAATGATTGCGAGAGTTCGAGGCTTATCGTTATACCGCTTTTTTAGAAAGAATTTTTCTATTGAAAAATATATTTTTTTATATTACTGATAATTTTGGGGTTTACTCTAATTTTCATAGTTTTTTATGTGCAATGAATTGTTTTTGAAGGGCTATGCAAAAAAATTTTAATAATACTCAGATGTTATATATATTTTTTAAAATAATTTATTATTTTTTATAAAATACTGTTTTGAAATGAACCTAGAATGTGTTGATTTTTTCTACATTCTTCCATTTTTCATATACTCTTTAATTATACAATAATTGAATGATTAAAATGGGACCTTTCAAATTATTATCTAGCGAAGTTCATTCAATTAAGTTAATAATATTTACATTGTAACAAATAATATTATTTAGCTCCCTTTAAAATATTTGTCGTCTTTTGCAGAAAAAACATATTTTTCAAAATTTACATAAAACTTGTTAAGAATTTCTGGCGTGAATTTATTCCGAACGTTAGGTAGGGCGAATCAAAAGTTCAGTAAGTAGGTTCTTTTTTGTCACCTTGTACCTTGTCTGTAAGCCACATGATGTATGACATTGTGCATACTTGCTCCGCTATTAAAGTGTTCAGATACGAGCATCAAATAAAGTTTTTTTCACGCTATTTTTTACATGACATTTTGTTTTTTAATGTTTGCACAACCTTCTGCTGTAACTGCGAAAAAATTATTTGTCCGAGCAAAAAGTATAAGGAAAATTATTATATTTGTCAACAATAAGTACCTTTTTGCGTAATACATAATAGTCTAGGTCATTAAGTACTTATTCCTTACATTTATATATTGAACTTTCAATTGTCAATAAACAACCTATCAGCGTTACTATTCATTGTAGAAATTCCATGTCAGCAGTATTTTTCGTCTTTGAAAACGAAAATTCACCTTTAATAAGAATGAAAATATTTACAAAAATTGCAGTGTAAAATTAGAAGTAAGATAGGGACTGGTATATATAGTCCTAT
This sequence comes from Belonocnema kinseyi, assembly GCF_010883055.1. Lineage (NCBI taxonomy): Eukaryota > Metazoa > Arthropoda > Insecta > Hymenoptera > Cynipidae > Belonocnema > Belonocnema kinseyi. The sequence goes on along the minus strand of NC_046658.1, from coordinate 51,165,649 downwards.
CAAACATCATGTCGGACATTCATTCGAGTTTAAGTTGGTAGAAATATTAGTGAGCTACTTAGGTTAGTTAGGTTAGTTTGTATTTGGTACTTGACTCGTAATTGTTTCTAATATATTTTAACGGGAAAAAATTGTAAATAATTTGCGAACTCCCAAGTGTAACTGACCGCTTTTATTTATTTATTTTTTTGTATGGCAGAATATATGAATTAAAAATCCATACTTTCGAAATGTACGAAAAGATCTGCCTATTTCGTGAAATGAACTTTAAAAATTGAAATATGTTTGAATAATACTAAAATTTTTCAGAAAAAACTCGGTCTCAAAATTAAGTATGTTATTTTACACAAAAAAAGGTGAAATTTCTCGCAGCGGAATTTTCGAACTTATAAAAATTAACTGTATTGTAGATAAAGTTTACCAAAGATTAGGAGAGGATGACATAGTCCGCTGCATCAGATTGTACGGATGTTGAATAAGATAAAAAACATATTTCCTAGTTTACCATATGCGATAAAATTGGAGTCCTCTGGCTTTGGCTTTAGAAACATGATTAAAGAAAAAATGATATCTTAATGAATGAATGATCGTTTTAAAGTTAAAAGTGTTGTACGCATAGACAACCGAACACCAATATGCTAGAAAATTTGTTACGGCTGACACTTTAAAGACATAAAAATCTCATATAAAGTTAGGAAAGCTGACAGTTTTAGTGACAGTGAAATGTGTTTTTACATTAATATATAACTTTATTATCTTTACAGTTCTATTGAAAATTTTAAGTAAATAAAGATTTTAAGCTGTTTTTTGAAATATTTATAACTATTTGCAATTTTCGAAAAGTATGTGCTTGTTTTTTAGTCCTCATGCAAAATTATGTAATTAAAGGACTGGTTTTTTATTGAAAATAAGTGTAAGAATCCAGTGAGGTTCCTCTTTTTTCGCCGTTCGCCCTCGCCTTCCATTCAAATGTGTTAAAGGTGTATTTCAATGTACAAAGCATGAATGAAGGTCAGAGAAAAGTTTCGGAAGAGCATTTTGAGGAAATGCAAGAACAAAACCAGAACAATAAGAAACCCTCATGGCTTCTTACACTTTTTTGCCATATAGAAAACTTCCTTCCACTTTCGCAATTTGAACAAAGAAAATCTAATAACTTACTTTTTCATATTTTTGTTAAAAAATTTAATAGCAATTGGTTAAGAAATGCTTAAAGTACATTCGTGATTTTCATAGATTTGTTCTGTTCGTTTTTTAATGAAAAGCTCTACTCTAAAGTTCACTAACGTCAAAACTTGTGAAATTTCCTTACTTTGACACGATTTTCAGACTTTTTTTCCATTAAAAAATGTCCCGCCCCTTTTGTTTCTGGCTCATTAACATACAACAACCCGACCTTTAACAGATCATTTAGTCACTAAGCTACCATTTTTCTTCCCTTACTATACAGAAGAGACGCTAATAGACACGTATGGAAGAAATCGGTTAAGATTATATATATATATATATATATATATATATAGTAATGTAAGGAAGGGATATAACATTTTTAGATAGATCCACAATTCTCGTGTTATTTGTTTAAATAACACATTCTTTCCGCAACACTGTTTTGGCCCAGGTTGGTGATTAATCTCTCTAGCAATTACCATAAGTGAAGTTCCTAAAAAAATCCACCACTTTGGTACAGTCTAAGGTCTTTTGTTTTAGGCGTCGATCACTCTACTGAAACTCTTTTTATCAACTATTTGCTGCCATACTTTTCTGTCCTGGCATACTTCTCTAGCTTCTTTTACGTCCATGCATTTTTTCATGGAGGCTCTCTTGTATCGGTGGCTTCTTATGTCTCTCCTAACAAGGGCCTCATTTACACATTCTAACCATTCTTTCTGCGGCCTCCATCTGGGCACACTGCCATTTAATTTACCTTGATACACTTGTTTCGTTAGTCGTTCATTTGGCATTCTCTCAACATGCCCGAACCATCTTAACCGATTTGTTTTCCATGTGTCTATTAGCGTCTCTTCTGTACCATATTCTTTTAGAATTATCTCGTTACTCACTTTGTCTGTCAAAGTTTTTCAGCATTTTTTGCGTAAGAATCTCATATCAATAGTCTGTCTAATTCATATTTTGATTATTAAAGTTTTTAATTTATGCATTTCTATTTCTTTTTACAGAGATGAGTAATTTTATACAAAGAGATGTACTTCAGAAATCAACTATTGATAAACCTACTATTAAGTTTTATTTAAATATGCAAAATCAAATTGTAGCAATAAAGGGAAGACCTGTTTCGATATGCAGAGATAATCAGTACATCTTTGGATTAGAGGTCAATGAACATTGCCGTCAAGTATACAATAAGGATAAGAAGCCAGCTTATATATTGCTGGCCGATATGGGCCTTGTTTTAGAGACACCAACATTAAAAATGGTCTATCATTCTTACTTGACAGCCCCGCCCCAGAAATCTTTTTTGCCGCCAGTACCAGTAGCAATGCCGAACCTGCCTGCATACTCGAAGCGCCCACTCTCGCTCAACAAGTCTTTTAAAATGATTATGTAGTTTTCAATGATTTCCTAATTTGTAACCTGGCTTTGGATAAAAAATTATATTTTGCAATTACAAAGTTAAATGGAATTGAAGAAATATACGTATTTGATGCATCTAAGAGTTTATTTAATAACTTCTCTTATATGTAACCCTACCTAAGATATATATATATATATATATGCTTTTAGTTTCTGCCGTATTGATTGAAGTAAACTTTAATCTAGAACTTAATTTTTTGACATATCTTGATTGCATATCAGGAGTAAAAATACTTAGAACTTAAAACATGACCGTGAAGTGTGTGCGTTTGAGTGGTTGTCTTGTAGGTGTGTCAACAGTAATCTTTTTACGACAACTTGAAAAGGCTTGAACTAAGGTCACGAAATTTGCAGGAATTGCAGTCTTAAATATCCCCAATATTCAGCAAGTAGATTTGAATGCAACATACCATTTTTCCAAAGAAAATTTTGTGAATAATAATTTAATTATCCTTAAAATGATGAAAAATTATTTTAAAACATTCGAAACTTTTTTTTGGATTTAAAGGTTTCAATTAGTTGAAATAATTTGATGGCATATTTATAAATTTTCATGTTCAATTATTTTAGAAAATTTTCAATTTTTAGTTTTGTGGTCAATTCTTTTAAATATTAGGAATATACTAACCTAATATCTATTGCGTTGGATTATTTTGGACAGACAAAGCAATTGATGTAATTTAAAACACTCTATGGTCAAATTAATATTATACAATATAATATACATACACTTTCAATGGTGTAAGTATGTTCTGAATTTATTCGTTATAATAAGACAAATTGACTCATCTACATACTTAACAGCCCTGTTATGTCAAATGAACTTATGAAAGATACAGCATTACTATTTTTTCAAAGTTTAAAAGAGAAATACTGTGCTATAATGAAAAATAATAAGCAATAATTAATAAAATAACTCAATAATAAAAGTAGCTGCTTAAATCAAATTTTCTATCCCCTCAGACGGGAGATTGACTTTTCGCTCCCGACCTTCACAGGAAGCCACCGGCTGAGGGAGGCAAACGTCTCCTTGCACTGCACGGACTACGTCAGTGATCCCAGATCTGAAACGAGATGCGGTCCAATACTATGACAGGGCTATGTCCGTGTGAATATAGTAGGAGACGCTGTAAATGACGAGTTGCGCGCG
>NC_046658.1:51155733-51161804 GCF_010883055.1 Belonocnema kinseyi | reverse complement strand
AATCACTGGTGAATATTATGCATCATTATTAGAGCAGCTGAAAGAAGAAATTAAAAAAAAACAACCACATTTGGCGAGAAAAAAAATTCTCTTTCATCACGATAACGCCCGAGATCACACATGCTTCGTTTCAATGGCTAAAATTGAAGAACTAAAATTCAAATTGGTCGAACACCCACCGTAATCACCAGATTTAGCCCCCAGTGACTTTTTCTTATTTACAAACTTGAAAAAATGGCTCGGTGGACAGAGATTTCCAGACAACGAAGACGTCATTGCCTTTGTAAGTGCTTATTTTGAGGAACTTCCGAAAACGCACTTTTCTGAAGGATTAAAAAAACTTGAAAAGCGATTGACCAAGTGTATAGAGCTCCAAGGAGATTATGTTGAAAAATAAAAAAAAAATTTACCCAACAAAAATTGTTTTTATACTCCATTCTAAGGACTTATTGAACTACCCTCGGAGGAAGGGTGAGGGAAAGTAGGGTTGGACATTGCTTGAGAGGGCGTAATAGAAGAGAAGAGATCCGTAGTCCTTGCAGTGGAAGGGGACGTTCGCTTCCCTCAGGCGGTGCCTACCTATGAAACTCGGGAGCGAAAGGCATAGTACCCCCTCAGCCTACTTTCACAGTCGGAAATACTCTTGTTCATTCCCTGATTAGAATGCTTTGACAATACAATATATTTTTCATCCTTTTTATATTCTTATCAGAGAAGGTATTAAAATTGTGTAGAATTTGCCCCCCTCCCCCTTTTGGTAAAATGTCCAAGTTTTGAGACCACCTGAATCCGAAAATGGGTTTTTACGAATTTATTAGTCTGCCTGTGTGGCTGTCTGTCTGTACAAGATTATCATAACAACTCAGTATTTATAATAAGGCAGTAGAGTTTCGTATGCAAATAATTGTTTAAATAAATTGTTCATAACAATTGGCTTGAAGCGTACACTGAAAATTTATGTTTCTAAAGTTTATGTGCATTAATTTGGATGGGTAGTAACTTTTCTTATATCTTTCCTTTGGAGAAAAGAAACAATATTTGTAATTCCACAGGGAATGCAGCGTTTACTGGATAGGATGAGAAACGGTTGGGAATCTCGCCTTGAAAGAGTCGGAGTGCCACAAATACACAGTTTTTGAACAGTTTTTGAATAGCCTTTATTCTATTTAAAACTATTTTAAACAGGTAAAAATTATTCCAGCGATATTTGAGGAATTTTCAGTTAAGATTGGAATGCAATTAAATTTCGTCTTCTATAAATCGAATTCTTGACAAAGTCACGTTCCTTCAATTTTGCCTTTTATACATAAAACTACAGTGCGACACTTTTTCAGTGAAACTCCATTTCTGGAAGAGATATTGCCGGGTGAGTATTTTGCGCGGTTTCCTTTCAACTTCTTCCTTTCTGGTGGCAGCCACAGTTAGAGTCACACGGTGAAATAATGGCACATGGCCAAAACAATCGTCGACCGCTAAATTTCCAGTCAACAAACTCTGGCAATATGCCAGCAGTTATCCTCGGAACTTCTCGATTCTTAAGAATTTTATCCTCTTCTTTCCGTGCCACCTTCCGTCAATTTTGATTAGCCAATTTGATTCCTTGCAAAACAGAGAAACAGCACAGAGAACGAAAAATCTTACTGTAACGACAAAACTTTTTCTGGTGGAGACGAAGCGCTACGTGAATGGTATCGGATTACTATCGAGACAGCGAGCTTGAATCGCTTGTGATTGCACTTTACAAGTACTTTGTTAGAAAATACCAGAGTATTAAATGCCGACTGCTTTACACAATTAAAATTACACGTGGATAAATTAACAAATAATAGATTTTACGAGTGCACTTAAACAAATGTTTGATTACGACAACTAATAATGTAAACTCAACTCCCGATATAAATCGGTTTTAAGTATGGCTTGCCTTGACGTTGATCCTAAATCAAAAGAGTCCACACGTGAACAGACAGGGCCCCATAACACTGCTAATGCAGATCTTAAGTTGTTGGTCACCATTGACTGAGCAAAGCTTCCCGTTTGGCCCGGCGGCATCTCTCATCATGAAACCGCGAAAGGCCATCAGTTCTAGGAATATCTTATGCCGGGGAGTCTTATACCGGCAGCTAAGTGTAGCAGCAGGACCAACTGGTTTATTTTGTGATATAATAGTAGATAAACATGGTCAGGTAGCGGTACTCAATATTTTAAGTAGTTAGTGTTGCTTTTAAATTAGTAAGACTTACAACTACTCTCTAATTTTTTCATGTAGTCCGGTCAGTTTGGGCGTGAATATCTCAAAGAAAAAAACTGGCACAAAAAAATGGTACATGCTATGCGAAAGTGTCTTTATATTTGCATCGATTGCATGTTCAGTGGTTATTGTGTAAACATGTGGTGAGGAACTGTCATCCTTTATTCGCCGAAAAGCACCGAAATAATGCGCTTCAAGAACATAGGTCAATATTGACAAGCTCCTATATTGTCAAATTTGAGTAGAAAATTTCGATTTTTTTTATATTTATTCTTCAAAGCCTTGACAACTTATATCTTTTTCAGAAATTTAATATTTTCATAAACGTGGCTATAAAGTAGTTGACAAGAAAAAAAATTATCTTTAATACTATTGCACCTACCGCAACGAGCCAAACCTGTTAATGTTTGCAATATGATAAGTATTAACACCATATAAATAGATTGCATAAAAACTATGTTTAATAAAAATAATAAGTATTTTAAATGCTGGTATATTTCAACTAAAAAACAATAGCTTCTTTGTGCAAGCGATAGTGCCGCCTCTTTCGTTTGCCACTCTGCGTGGTTTTGAAAGCAGGGTCGTATCTACTCTGGGCGCACTCTAAGTGCACATGTTATCAACTATCCGGATAATATGAAACTAAAATTACACATATCAATACGCAATAGAATAATAAGAAATAATTCTAAAAAAGTCATTTTTTGAATTTTTGAAATTAGATTGAAAAATATTTAAGGATACGTGAAAATGGAAAATAAATATTTTTTATAATAAAATCAATAATAATTTGTAGGGCTATGCATTTCTTGCAAAGTTTTCTAAATATATAATACTCAGCATGGCTTAGATTGGCAGTGTAGCAGTAATTTAACAGGTACTCTTTTCGAACTTGACCCGCTCCTTTGTTAAAGCTGAAAGCTCATCAGAGTCCCAAATTGCCCTATTCTTATCGTAATCTTATTGCATTTCTACAGATGTCTCTGTCATGTTCCATTGTTAATGAATAATATTTCAGTTTAAAATCTAGATATTCGTATTAAAAGTGTGTTAGCATTTGAATTCTATTAAGTTATTCATGTAATTAATATTATTGTATCAATTGGAATTAATGATCAATTATTATTCATTTAATTTTCAATAAGTAGTAACTTAGTGTCTTATTTCAGTTAAAAAAATGACAAGCAAGGTAATGTTTGTTAATAATTATTGACTAATTATTAAGTAGTACTTATTAATTTTTAATAAATTACTCGATGGCTTTAATAATACATAATTAGTTATTAGATATGTATTATTTTAATAACTATAAAATAATAATATTTTAATAAATTTATAATTATAACAATTTCATAATGAATACAAGATGAAACATTTTACACTTTAATTATTGTTGTTATGATTAATTATTATTAAATATTTATTAAATACTATTTATTTAAAGAATTTTAACGATCCTGATAAAAAATCCCTCGAAAAGATAATGTTAAATAAAATTATTTGATATTTAAAAGAAAGTTACAATGAACAGTACCTATTTACTAGTTACTACTTAATAATTAGGATGAGGCACTGACGAAGAAATTTAAACCAAAACTAAAGGCGTTACGAAGAACTAGTATTTTTAATAGTACCAGTAACAAATGAAGCGTACGAAGAATAGTATTCTTATATTAAACAAGGAAAAGATTTCACAAATTCTGTCCCATCTCATATTATGTTTATGGGCAGGTACAAACGGCAAAGCATGTCCCTTTAATTTATTATTATATTATCCATGAAACAGTGAGAGGAGCACTCCATCAATGGCCGTGGGCCTAGTTTAGGAATCAAATAAATCGGACCATCCGGCTAGCAGTACGCGTGTATAGCAAACAATTTTCTAGTTAAAAAAGGTTAATAATTAATCATTTACTAAGTGTAAAAGAAAAAAAATCCCCTGAACAAAAATATAATTATTAAGAACAATGCAAAGTGATACATATCAGCGCTGATAGGGCGGGGTGCTGGTGTATTATGTGCGCGCTACACAGCCCTGAACTGACAAACCAGAAGCTGCATGCTACTGTACTTCAAAGCCCGCCTGCTTCTTTGAATGTACCGTTACTCTTCAATGAAACAAGTATCCTCACTTTGTCATTATCAATCGAACGTTTTTATATGGTGTTAATTTTTATCCTTTTGCAAAAATTAACAGCTTTGGCTCGTTGCGGTAGATACAATAGTATTGAAGGTAATTTTTTTTCTTGGAAACTACTTTATAGCCACGCTTATGAAAATATTTAATTTTTGGAAAAGATATAAGTTGTTAAGGCTTTGAAGAATAAATAAAAAAGATCGAAATTTTCCAGGCAAATTTGACGATACAGGAGCTTCTCAGATTTGACCTATGTTCTCGACGTGCATTATTTCGGTGCTTTTCGGCAAATAAATAATGACAGCTCCTCGCCACATTTTCGCGAAATAACCATTAAGCATGCAATCGGCGAAAAAATAAAGACACAATGGCATAGAATATACAGTTTTTTTGTACAATTTTTTTTCTCTGTGATATTCACGCCCAAACTGACCGGACTACATGAAAAAATTAGAGAGTTAATCAGTAGCTCTTAGTACACTTTTAGTAGTGAAATTAACTATCAAAATTGGCATACTTTCAACACCTGGATGAAAAAATAGGATAGACCATTTTACAATAGATAATCATGCTACCGAAGATGATCATTATTTATAAGCAAAAATACAAGTAAAATGATCAATTCTAATTTTAGTATATTATAACGTATCGCGTCTTAACTATTCATTACATTTAATTAATTATTTCACATACATTATTATTTTAAATTAATAGGTATCAACTGTAGATTCATTATCGAATGTGGTGTGGTCTCCCCTATGTCATTCATTAAAAATCAATATTTCCTCCATGAGGGTATAAACCCTTGAAAGATTTTTCATTAAATAAAGAAACTCAAACTCAGGGAAAAACTACTTTATTTGAGCGATAAGTGGAACTTTAAAGATTTTATTTAACGACCCTTATCTCTTTCTATCCATGAAGTGCGTAAATTCATGTGGAGACCCATGAGAAAAAACGTTTGCAAAACGATTTGAGAATTCATAGTGAATTTATTCTGAGATTCTCCTTAAGTTTAATGTCCATTTTTCCTAATAATTTTCATCTGGATTACTCATCGGTATAATTAGATTACTAGGCAGTCTGATAAGTCCCTGAAAAATTAAACACGGAGACGTTTTTTTGGCCAAAGTCGGTTTTATTTTTCAACATACTTTCCTTTTAGGTCGATACAGCGAGTCCAACGATTTTCTAACTTTTTGATACCGTCCGAAAAGTACTCGATCGGAAGGTCTCCAAAATACGCCTCAGTTTCAGGTATGAGCTCCTCATTTGAGTAAAAACGCTTACCGGTGAGCCATCTCTTCAGGTTAGGGAACAAGTAATAGTCACTGGGGGCCAGCTCTAGTGAATACAATGGCTGAGGAACCAATTCGAAGCCGATTTCATGCAATTTTGTTTCTGCAACTAAGCATGAATTAACAGGCGCATTGTCGTGATGATAAAGTGGTTTTCTCTTCTTCAAATGCGGTCGTTTTTCGGCTATTTCGATTTTTTTATGGTTATGGTTTTACTCGGTCGGCTTACGCGAAAATAATGCAAAATTCTGCTGGGAAGTTGTCACACGAATTCGTTTTTGGTCCTCTGTGAGCAAACGCGGCACCCATCGCGCGCAGAGCTTCTTCATGGCCAAAACTGAATGCACGATATTGCCCACACGTTCCAATGATATGCCTACAGCATTAG
>NC_046658.1:51153289-51155633 GCF_010883055.1 Belonocnema kinseyi | reverse complement strand
CGAAGATAGTAGTGTTTTATCAAAACTCGAAACTCAGATTTTTCCATATTAAAAAAAACTCGGAGGTTAGTCGCTTCTCAGTGCTGTAACTTGTAAATGCGTGAACATGAATGGCTGAAATTTTGACAGGCGTCATTTGAAGGATCAAGCTCGACGAAAATGGTTCACATTAGTGAATACTAATGCCATCTCTTAGAATTTTCAGGTATTTATCAGACGGCCTAGTATATTACTCCGATGATATCCTGAAACCTCTGTGTTTAACGAATTAAGTATTTTTCTTATCCAGGACTTATTTGAAGTAATCTTCTGATCTTGAAGTTTTCGTAAGAATCTGAACTTCCAGTAGATTTAAATAATTAAAATTTGTCATCGTCTTCTCCAAAACTTACGAAATACTAAGTGATACTAAATATAGCGATGATCGTAAATATTGGCAGCACTACTAAGGTTTCAATTCTGCCAATGTCGTTAATAAACAAAAATTAAAATACTAACTACTTCCCTTTGTTTGAAAATACCACACTAAATCTAAAGTATCAATTTAATGTGTAACAGAATAATCCAACACTGTGACAGCCTTGGTTTTTTTTAATTGATACGGATTTTTGTATTAATTGAATTGAGATGCAGCACTTTTGATACCTCAGGATTTACTGTGACTTTAGTGTTAAACGTGACTATCGAAGTACAATCAGGTTGTGTGTTGGCAGCGTTGGTATACTCCCGAAAAGATCACCCAGTAATATTTATGTGAAACTTAACCTATGGGTTCCTTTTGAAACCTAGTTGAACGCGTCGAAAGGATTTTTGGCGCAGATCAGTATAAATTAAGTTATAAATAGTTTTGACTTTTTTTACATTCTCATCATTTATGATTGAGAAAGCGTTAGAATTTTGGGAAATTTGACATCACAGTTTTTCAACGGCTCTCCACGTTTCGAGACCCCCTAAATCCGAAAATCAGGTTTTCACGATGGCGTCTGCCTGTCTGTCTGTCCGTCCATCTGTCCGTAAACACGATAACTCTCGAAAAAATGAACGGATCAAATCCATCTTTGGGAAATTTGTTTAGGGCCTAAAAAAGGACGAATTTGTGAATCAGCCATTTTTGATAAAAATTCAAAAAGTGAGCGCATTTTGAAAATTTCTTAGACAACTTTTTTCTTAACTTGAAAATTCTATGTACGGATATTTATAGTATTAAAAAGAACAAACAATTTATCCTTACGATTTTTTTCGATAAAAAGAAAATTCACAAAATGAAAAAAATAATAATTAATCAACTACAAAGTGCTAAATCAACTCTAAATGATCTAATAGTTACTATAATAAAAAATCAGAATCTTGTTAGTATATCCACAACACGTTTTAGACGAAATTCACTTGACTGTCCCTACATACTAATATACAAGCCTGTCACTGAAGTAGGGCAGCAGTTTTTGAAAAACTGAAAAGTGTTAAAAGAAATTTGGGTTGTAGTTCCGAATAGTTGTTACCTCCTATTTCTTTAACTTTGTCTATTTATGTAATTTGACGCATTGATTACGCAAATCATAGTTAAAATTGGCGCAAACTTGATTTTCATGTTGAAAACCATGAAATAACCTATCAAAATTTTGGGATTTCACGTGTATCTCGAGAACGATTGACAATTTGAAAAAGTAACGTTAACCAAAGTTGTACACTTTGTCAAATTGTCAAAATACACATTTTGTATATAATATATTATTTTTTACGTGTAAAAGTTTACAAAAATATTTAATGATAGAGATAGAACTGTCATGCCTAGCCCCTGCCTAAAAAATGTGCATTGTTATGGGCACAGAAATAATTTTGGTCATACCTCTTCCCCTTTCCAGCTCCTCGTGGGAGGCGGAAAGGCACCTACTTTACCTGGCCACAAAAGTAATGTTGATCAAGCCCCTAACTGTTTCTAAAGTCTCAAGGAAAGATGCAAATAAAATAAAACAAAATAAAATATAGAATTTACCCGCTGCCCGCTTCGCTCGCAAGTAAGTGCGCCTATTGAACGAGACTTTCGATTTTTTCGCTTCGCGCCCAATTGTGTAATTCTCTCAAGCTAACAACTCAGTCATTCTATTTTTCCCATATATATGCACAGACCTTTAAAAATTATAGGTCTAAGCATCGACAACTGTAATTTAATAATTGTGAATTCTCGTTTGTTAAAGCTTCTTTGGTCTCAACGAACAAATTCCTATGACGCATCTTGTGCTTCATGCTCGATTTTGTCCATAATATTCTGTTTTCTACATTATGTTCAGCACATTTATATCAAATGTATATACCATTTATTTAGATTATTTAGCTCTACAACTTT
>NC_046658.1:51113395-51153189 GCF_010883055.1 Belonocnema kinseyi | reverse complement strand
AATAGTTTTTTGAGGTAAACGTGAAAACCCATGAACTTTTTTAATTTAGCTTTATTCATTGACCCTAAGAGGCACTTTTCGGCCGAGTGTGAAAGTTGCAGTACGAGTCGGAGTTTAGGCGTAGCCGAGACGATACGAGTACTGCAATTTACACGAGGAAAAGTGCCACTCAGGGGCTGAGTGTCACGTACTATTTTTTATCACACCAATCAATCGTAAGTGCAAATAGGTTGCATCGAGTCCTAATATAAAGATCCGAGAGAGTCCAGAGACAGAGTCCAGTAATGTGCTTGGGCTAAAAAGTCGACACTAAAATACCTTAAGTACCCTAACCATTCTAAATAAATACCCTAAATACCCTTATTACCCTAAGCACTTTTAATACCCTATGTTAGTATTTTACGCCTTATGCTTAAAAGTGCTATTTTAGGTATCGTTCGCAGGATCTGAAATCGCACTTATGATGGCGTTTTGGTAAAAAATATTTTTCAGTACATCGTGAAAAAAATCATCCAACTTATAATTTCACGGGTAACATGATAGGACACTGATTCTATTTTCAACACTGAAAATTTTACTTTGAAGTAAATATGTAAATTGCCAATATAAATGTCATAGTCAGATACAGTACGAAAAAAATTATTTTAAACCACAAAAAGCATTTCGACGAAATCCCTATTCCTAGTTGCGAGCTTCTCATCCCTTTGCAATTCCACTCGCAATCTCATATGGCTTGCAGCCTATAATTCTGAGACAATCATTTTCCCGGAATTACAGAATGGACTTGAGTCCTTCGCGGTAGAGCGACATACGAGCGTTGTAAGGCAGCAATTATGAACAGCTAGTATGTTGAAGCACGCCTAGGGATTTCAGCTAATTCCACGTATGTGTTTCTGCATACATCAACTCAGGCGTTAGTAGTTTATATGCTGTTAGGGTACTAGGGTCGTGACTGGCTTTCTGTGTATATATGTGTGTAACTGCATTATCGTCACTGACGACACCATAATGTTGCTTAAACTGTACCTATCATTTCGATCCTATATTCAACATAGGACTACTTTTCACTATCAAAGGCATTCCATTGTTTATAAAAATCAATAATGCAATAAGGCTAGAATCTGCCTGTTTTAAATAGTTGTTATTTTCTTGAATATAGAATAATAATCTTTTGTCAACATGTGATGTATGATTTATTACGAGATTTGACTTTAGTCAAACAATCATTCATAGATAACATGTTTAAACAAATAATAATTGATCCCCAACTTTCAGCCAAAGCTGATCATATTTATAGGTCTTGAGTGAATGTTGAATTTTCCCATTTTTTCACAGCAACGATAGCTTTATATAGATGGAAGAATTTTTGCGAACATAATTGTGTTTTTAACAAAAAAGATGACTTTATTCAAGTAGTGAAATTTTCAAGAAGCATGACTTATCTACCAAAAGGCACATTTTCACTTGGTTGCATTAAACGAATTTTCGACAATATGGTTGGATTCTGAACGAAAAGAAAATTTTTAACGAATAAGATTAATTTTCTAACCGAAAATACGAATTTTCAGCAAAATAAAATAATTTCTCAGTCAAAATTTCAGTTTTTATAAGAATACTTTGACTTTTCACGCATAGTTAAATTTTTAACAAAAAAGTTAATTTTGAACCAAATAGATTAATTTTATGCTTTTTGAAATCTAATAATTGAAATTCTTACTTATAGAATTTAAGAATTCAAACGAAAAAGAGAGAGTTTCAACAAAATAGTTCAATCCTTTAACAAAGTAATATAATTTACAACCTAGCAGTTGCATTTTTAGCAAAAATGAATCAATTTTTAACAAGCAAGATACTTTATACCAAAAAATATAAATTTTCAACTAAGAAAGATAAATTCTTGATTAAGAATATCAATTTTTAAACAAATATGAAATTTTAACATTTTTAATTAAGAAATTCATTTTCAGCAAAAAAAAACGACTTTCAATGAAATACTTAAATTTTTAACCTGAGACGAATGTATACCTAAAACGATGAATATGCCACAAAACCATTAATTTTAATTAAAATAATTAAACATCTTACCCTAAGGGCGTATTTTTCACCCTGAAGATGCGCTTTGTAAAAATTAAAAACTGTAGCATAAAAAAAGAAAAGAAAAATTGAAAGTTTCTTGAAGACAGTGGGGTAAAGAAGCATTATTTAGAAACGGCGAAAGGAGGGTAAAAGCGAAAGCGTGTGAAGCTTAGGTTGAAAGTTATTTTGAAACTTATTAAGATATTATTAAACTATACCGTTGCAGGGCAACTCATCTTTCGAAAAATTTCCAAACTTTGCTAAAATTTAGCAAAATTCTCAAACTTTTCTCAAATGTAGCAACTAGAAATATATTGGTTGTTAACTAAGTTCATAACGTCAACCCCCCCCCCCCCCCCCCCCCCCCCCCCCCCCCCCCCCCCCCGCCAATGCTTCTGCTCTTGTGTACAATTTCAGTTTTTTGCATGACTTCCTCACCCCGTCAAATTGATAACGTAGTTTATGGACGATCCAAAACTAGTTATAAACAAATATTAAAATTTTGAATAATAAAAAAATTGTTGCAAGCGTAATTGTCAAAAAGATTGTTTTTTCACACTTCTTCGTTCAAATACGTATGTTTTGTAATATATTTAAGTCTCTTAACAAAAAATGAAATTTTAAAAATAAAGCACGCGCAATGAATAAGACATAAATAAAAAATCGTGGCGCATAAAATTATTGAAAAAAAACACATTTTTTAGAACTATTCTTCAAATTTGTCGAACTATGCCACTCTGCTTGAATTAAAAGATCTTAAATACTGATAGCGCTGAGTGGAGAGCTTTACATGATGACTTTGTGACGCTCCTTGTCTGGGATGATAGCTAAAGATATTGATCAGCAACCTGGGTCCAAGCAGTGTTGCAGAACGAAACCCTAGTAGAAATTGGGCTAGATCTTCCTTAGCAATCAAAAGGAACTCGAAGTGCTGAAATGTGGAAAAACTAGGCTGAAGAATCTTGGTAGTGAGCCGTTACAATCTAACTAGAATTTCCTGAAGAGATTTAAGTGAGGAAATTCTTGACTAGTCATCAATGATTTTACCACATTCAATACGAGATTAATTTCTCCTTGGCAGTACCTGGATACAACCTAATTACGATTTCCTAATCAGTTATAACTAGAAAGACCCCTGCTGATTTCTGAGAGATTTGTCTTGCTTGGAACAAGCACTTTTTTCTTGTCAAGGATTTCTCTAGGAAAAGCGAGAGAAAATCTTCTTTGTAGCGTTGCCATCGATCAGCTGATTAATAAACACTGCGGTAATTAATTGCTCATTTTTGATAATATGGTGCATTTTGGTCATAAAATTACGTTCGGTTACGGTATGAATCCAAAAAGGAAATTAACAAGAAATTAAGTGCGAAATTTCCGCAAAATAAATCAATTATTCAATAATTTATTTCCGGGTGAGTGGAAAAAATAATATACTATAATACTCCTAACCTAGAAAATAAGAAAAAATGTATTTCATACATGGATTGGGGTACGAATGAATATCTTTGTTTGTATCATATAATACAAATTGAATACAAATAAATAAATTTTAAAATCTATAATTATTGAATGATAATAAATAACAAGTGTTTTATAACTGATAAAATATTAAATGATTATCAAACTAATAAATAAAAAAAACTAATAGAATTTTCAAAATTGTATGAATTTTATTGATCACTACTAATTTTCTGCAGATTTTTTGACTATGCGAAAAAACGTAAGGGGTGAACCATTGTTTTCCAAAGACTTGGAAACGACGATGTCCAGCGTCATCCCCAACGCTAATGATTGGGATGAAGGTGGGACCGAGCAGACAAAGACGGCCAAGGACTGAACAAAGCAAGCGATTAAACGAGGAATTGAAAATTTCTAATGTACTTTATATTTTTGAAAATAAAAGAGTTTAGTTGCATTCAAAAATGGAAATATTTTTATTAAAAATTACGCTAGTATCTCGAAAGTAACTAACTAGATTCCTTCTACATATCTCAGTCAGTGTCTCACTCGAAACTGCATTATTTTTGTGAAAATCCGAAAAGTATGGTCCCAATACAGACAAGATAAAACCATCTGGAGCAACAATCAGTAGGTTTTATGAAATGTCGATGCTTGTGCTGGGAGCACGACTGTATTGAAAGACGAAAATTGCTATTTTTTTGAGTGTATGTATGGGTACAATCCACTGCAGCAATGGCTTTTGGTACCTGCGTCTCTGGATTATAAAGTTCAGTTGAACGTTCCGTAACGTGTCTTCCGATGTACATTTGCCTTTGTATTGCTTGGAATCCGACATTCTAAGGAACAAACCTATGGTGCAAATATTGTCTCACTTTTCATATAACCAACCTCATGGCGGCTCTACTTGGGTACTTAAATATGACTTTTAAAAAGTCCTATGATAAACCTTGCTTTAATTTACATAAAAAAGTCAATGAGTCTTTACCATATATATATATATCTGTGACCTCCCACTTGAGGTATAGGATCACAGTACGTAAAAAGAATTGAGAATTGTTCTTTGCTAATCGGCGAAATACATTTAAATTCTTCGTCAGTGAAAGAACTCTCCTCTTCAAATTGATTTTGACTATTCGCCGCATGCCTTAGTTTTTGCAAAAATATCTGTTACATTTGCCCTTTTATTACATATGGTCGATTAACTGATCTCAGACCTTTCTCACTCACTCACCTCAGACCTTCACTCACTCACTCACTCACTCACTCACTCACTCACTCACATGCATTATGTATATCTTCCTTATGCTCGGTGTGTGTACTTAAACGGTTTACTATCAACCTTTGATGCTCTGTAGCGTCAAAACGGCGCATAGAATTGGGCTTTGGCATTAACATATTTTGTTGATAATGAAAAGATATGCCAAATGGCAAAGTTTGAGCCAATTTCACGGAGAGCCATTTTCAATGTATTTAATACGGGGTCCTTTATCTCAAATATAAGATTCTGCTCAATTTTCTGTGTATAAAAAACATGGGATTATTTAAGGTTTCTGATATCATTCTATCATTCGATTGAACTTAAAATTGCAGGTCATCTTCTTCTTATGTAACATTACTAAGATAGAGAAAGGGAACCCAACATTTCGTAGAAAAATTGATTTTTCACTTGTAATAAGTAAATAACATATTTCATACTATTGAATATATTATAAATACCTAAAAGACATCGCTGAATAATAGAAACTAGCGAAATTTTCTTACTTCGCTCGGTATAATATGTTTTACATGAACATTACGCAAAGATAAAAAGTTTCATTTTGTTATGATAAAATATACCCAAAATTTTGAGTCATTAAGGACACGAGTTGAGAATGTTGGAAATTAAATAGAAGAAGCACATGAGCGTTTATAAGTCTTCTATTCAATTTCTTAAGTTTTTAATTCGATACTTTAATGTTTTTTTGTAAACATGAGTTGTTGCAAACAATATGTTCTAAAATTATTTTGATGTTAGTATTACATGACCTTAAATATAGTATAAAATCCTGAATAATAGCACTAGATAATATTACAGTGCACCTGTAGTCAATAAATTTTGCTGTTATCGTGCGCAAAGGTAAAAAATTTATTTTGTCACAATAACATAGACTAAATTTCTCAAATGAATAAAGATATTACAAAATCGTGAAAAAAAATCGTATGAAAATATTACGATTCACCTGCACTTACACTTTTAGGTTAATCGGCATCACAGATTTTATTGTAGCTGTGCGCAAAAGAATAACCAAAATTTCTAAAATGAGTAAAAACAATCACATTTATTTAACGAATGAAGCTATCACACATTTTCCAAATATAGCTGTCGAAATATTACTGTGTATGTTCAGTTAACTCTTCGTGTTAATCGGTAACATAAATTTTTCTATGGACGTGATCAAATGTAAAGGGGTAATTGCTCTCTTTTATAGAATTATCAATATTTTTTAAACTAATAGATGTATCTTAAATTCCTTAAAAGCTTTACTAGAAAGAGAAAAGTTCACAGTTTTAACTTTATAATACTTTATTTTTGACCAATCTCATGTAGTTTTGCATTTTACGGCTCTCAGTCACTTTTGATTACGATAGGTTCAGAACTGAGTTGTCAATCTAATTCAAATTGAAAACCCGTAGTTTTCTCGAGAAAATAGATTAGCGAATTATATTTTTATTTGTTTAAAGGTAAAAAAATCAGAAGACATATGTCATTGGGCGGAGGTCAAAGGGCATATGTCAAACATCTCTCTTTCTTCTGTGGAGGATACCCTCTTTTAATATTTAACATAAGAAATGCCTTAGCCATTTTTCGGGTGAGTCCCCGGATAGCGCAGTCGGCCGGATTATCTTTAGTAGGAATGTATCGCCATTTCGCGGGAGCTACCAGCTTATGAACTAGGTGAACTTTATTGGCGACAAACATAGGCCAATTGGAAGAATGTTTTCCTGGTCAAGGGAAAACTGTTACAGAATCAGTGTGACAGTAAACAGTTATTTTATCCAATGACATAGTTTCCATGGCACATGGCAATCTTATGTAAGTTTCTTAGTTAGCAACATAGCTCCACATAACTCCAAACGAGGAATTAAAACATAATAAACAAGAGCTACTTTAGATTGATCCATTAGTAGGATAACATGCGCATCCTTCAAATCTTTACTAAAAATTGTAATTTAAACGGAAGCTGAACAATCTCTTGACGAAGCATCAGAAAAGCCATGAAGCTCAAATTCAGAGTTTATCTGTAATTGTCGTGTTCATCTCGGGAATTTAAGTGCTTCTAATTTTACCAGAGAACCATCATAATTTAACCATTGCATTTCAAGATCATCAGGTGGTCTGGCGTTCCATTCGAGTTTACGCAGCCAAAATTCCTGCATTAAAATTTTTGTCACTATTATGACTGGAGTTATCCACCCCGTAGGATCATATAACTTAGCTATCAATGAAATAACAATCCGTTTTATTGGATTCTCGACCAAAGGTGAAGTCACTTTAAAAAGCAATGAATCAGACTCAGGATCCCAAAATAAACCTAGAACCTTCAGCTGAGCATCCTCTACAAACGGAAATTCGATAGCACGTTTGTGTTATCCCAAGGGACGAACTTCCCATAGTTCGGAAATCTATTTCATTCATCATAAGCGAACTGCTTAATCACTTTTTTAGCCAAATAAGGGGCACATTCAGTACCGTAAGTAACGGTTAAAGGTCTATAGGCGACGATTCTTTGATTGTCGTAATCCCGTCCAAGGCTTCCATATTCTGATAACAAAACTATAGTGAAAACAGTCCAGATAATATCCAACCAAAAACGGTACTTTGCGCAGAAAGAGAACCTAATATACCCTGTTGGAGACCAGTAAGTAAACATGAGCCATATTTATCGGCCCCTGAATGTGGGATGTGGATCTTCTAGCCCTAACTCTTTTGATTGATCTTTATTCCCCACGTTAGATCTCACAGGAGAAGTATATAATGTAAGGTGTAATAATACTAAAGCTTCGATGTGGGCTTTAGAACACCTCTTTTCTGTAGGAATTAAATTATATTCTGCGAACTTTTTTGAAGAACCAGTATTAGCTCCACTAACCTCATATACCACTGTTTTAACCTTTTTGTATCGTTGACCTAATACTCTTATTGCTCTCTCGGTAATAAAACAACATATAGATCCTTGGCCCAGAAAAACTCTAAATCTGTTACTTCTACCATTTTCACCTTGGAATGAAATAACAGCCGCAGAGAGTAAGATTGAGCGGGATAAATTTGTATAATTATTCAGAAAATAAAACGAAACTGTATCGTCTGCTTCTTTAAGCAAAATATGATTCACCCCCCACTCCCAGGGTGGAACTGTCGCGATCATTTGATTGTGAAGCGGGAGAACATGAAACTGCCATTGAGAAGTATCCGATGCAGAGTTAGTTGGTGGTAAGGTGGGATTTGAATTATAATCATCGGAATACAACAGGGAATTATGTCTCCTACCGCACTTGTAACAATTGAATTTACCAACACAATTATTAGGTCGATATCCAGGCGTGAGGCAATTATAAGAACAATGGTTATTTGTAGCAACTTCCCTACGCCTGTCCGAAGACATAGCTCTGAATTGTTTTCATTTAAATAAAGAGTGATTATCCTTAAAAAGGAGACACTTTAGGCTAGAAGTTGTATTTTGACTCCTTACTCCCAATTGTTTTGAAGTCTTATACTTTTCTTATAAACTCGCACCAGGTTTTGAAGCTATAATAGACTTTAAAATACGTATGCGAGTCTCCAAAAATGAGGCAAGTGGCTGATAAGAGGGATAATCAGTGTTAGAACTAATATGCATCTCCGATTTTTTGAGAGCACTAATATCAAGCTTTTTAACCATTATAAAAATAAGTAAATCACTCCAATGTTCTGTTAAGCCTTTAAGATTATTGAGAGCCGCCAATGACATATTTGTCTTATCGCCTAAGTTTTTTAAGTGTTCCAGAATATTATTCGACACATTAGGAAGATTTATAAAGGATTGTAAATGAGATGAGATTAAAGATCTCTTCTTGTCAAATCTGGTCTTAAGCGACTCCTAAGTAGAGTTAAAATTAGCATCAGTTATTGATTATACAAGTTTTAATTATACCAATTGATTATACAAAAAATCTCGCGCATTGAGAGAAGCATCTTCAATAGCGAGATATTTAGATTTTGTTAAATATTTCAATTTCTCACGCTCAGCTGACGTAGTTCCAGCTTTATTTTCCAGTTACAGGGTTTCACAACTTTTCTAGCGTTGGTAAAGAAGTTCTATTCGTGATTTGACAGTAGCCACTGTGAGATTAGCTTTGCCAATTTTCTTAAAGTTGGTTTCAATGCGTAGAATTGCCTGAGAAATCTCTGATAACTCAGAGAACAATGGTCCTATTTTCACAAAAGGAGAAATTTGAATTGACAGTTGCTGATAATTCAGCTAAAATTGAAAAGTCTTAATTTACAAACTAAAGAACTGACTTACTTCAGTTTTAAACTGTTCTGAGAAGGCGAGGTATTATTAGTGTGCGAGAGCCTAATTATTAATAAAATGGCAATAAATAATCACTTTAATACTACGGTCTGAATTATTATTTATGTTCGCCAGAGCGAGTCTCTTTCATCATGGGTAAATTAAAGTTGTCATTTTACTATTAGAGAAGGTTAAAAATAGATGAAATCTGAAATTAAATCTGTTGGCAATCATCCAAATTTTAGCTGGCTAACTTGTTATTCCTTCCTTCAGGTGAAGAATAATGAAAGGCCGATCCAGTGACGAATGACAGTGTGAAAGAGAACAGACTATTTGGAGAAGGACGACTGTCTTACAGTTCGTGCGAAGATGTTGCCACCAGTTTATATTCGAGGGGATATTTACTTCGAAGTCCGGTGAAGTCAATGTAACGTTATTTTAACAATTTTATACGACTTTAATCGCCCTTTCGTGACTTCGTTTGACTCTAGTTTTTGAATTCGTTAGTTGTTAACTTCCATGAATTCAAGTGATGATTGTCGACTTCGTTCTGACTTCGTCCTTCCTTCATGACTCGGTTTGACTCGGCGCGTACTGTACATTTCTGCGTGACGTCCTTTTCGATTATTTTTATACTGACTCAGCTCTGACTTCATGCTTCTTATAGTTTTACGTGATTTCTTTCAGACTTCACGAAATATTCTAACTTTCGAAACGTTCGACTTTATAGTAAATAGCCCCTTTGCTTATATCTTTGCCCTCTGACGTTAGGCCTTCATATTTTTCAGCTAGTTCCTGTGTACATTTTTGTAAGACGTAATATGTAATGTCTTTCTTGAGTTAATCATTTAACTGATCCGAAAAGATCGGATTACGATCTGTCGCGATTCACTGCTGCTTGCATACAGTTTTTCTCAAGCGATAAGGCTATCATCACACACTCAATCTGACAAATAACGCGACTTCATACATTCATTTAAGTAAGAAGGAAATTGAAAATAGCTATGAAATTGGCGATGTCGATAATTTTAATCATTTTCAATCGCAGAAAATCTCAAAAAGACAAAACATCACAACTTTAAACAACAATTAAATAAATTAATTATTATTTTCAAGAAGTCTTCAATAGAACCTAATAGGAAAAATATAATAAAAATTACTAGGAAAAATCAATAGATTACACGGGCACACAAAACAAAAAAGTTGTTTGAAAATTTTACCAGACCATGTTAATTTTCTGTTTTTGAGGTCGCTGCATTAGAATCCGGTAGCCGCTTGATACTATCAGGTCACGGTTTTTTTCTAAGTTAGGAATAGACCCAAAATTAGCCAAAATTGCCCTTTTTCTTCATAGAAAATGTAACCCGACCAAATTTTTGCAGGTTTTTCGGATCACTGTATTTGAGTATGATACTGATTAATTTTTGCTCAGAGCCTTTCTTCTTCTAACCTCAAAACCATCAAACCTAACCCTTAAAATTGCCTCTAAATGGCAAGAGTAACCGATCTTCTAGTTGTTGGGGCAAAATTAGCCCAAGTCCATTCTTAAACTCAAAATATACCCTCCGAAAATTGCCAAAGTAGTCCGTTTTGTCATTCTAATATGCCAAATTTTCATTTCTTCAGGTGACTTTGATTGATCATATCTCTCCTCGTATCCCTTTGTGCCATAAATCATGTCTAACCAAAAAAAAAGTCGAACATAACTTTAAAAGTCACCTCAATCCGCGAACCTAGCCGATCCCTTAGTTCGAGAAGAGGAAACGGCCTCGATGTTTGGACGCATATGACATTGGTAAGTTTATGACGTTGCCAGATCCGGATATGAGGTTACTTTGTGCTCTCTGTCTCAGCGATTCATCCTAACCTCGAAACAAAATTTCCGAGTGGCTCAATGGCCCCTTTTTTGCTGAAAGTGAATTTTGTTTACTTTTTCGTATCGTATGTGCCCAAATATCGAGAACTAACGAAAAATGATAATTTGGCATTTTAGAATAAGAAAACGGACTGTTTTGCCAATTTTGGCTGGGTATATTTTAAAGTTAGGGATGGACTTGGATGCTTTTGAATAAAAAAGGATCCGGATCGATTCAGTGTCCCAAAAAACATCAAATTACATTTTTGGGCTGATGTTGACCCTACAACTGGAAGATCGTTTATTCTAGCTATTTAGAGGGAGTTTTAACGTCAGGTTTGACGGATTTAAGATTAGGAGCAGAAAGCCTCTTAACAGGGATTAATCAACATCATGCGCAAATCCACCAACCCGAAAGGCCTGAAAAAATGCGGACGGGTTAGGTATTTTGTGGACAAAAAGGGCTATTTTGGTTATTTTTGGGTGTTTCTTGAGGTTAGAAAAAATCCTGACCTGATGGAGCCAAACGGCCACCGGATTCTTATTCAGCGGCCTCAAAAACACAAGACGAACATGGTCTGGTTAAAAGTTCAGACAACTTTTTTCGTTTGTGTGCTTGTCTTATCATTTGAGAAACATGTTGCTGCGTGACATGTTTTGTTCCCTCTCATTAATTTGCTTCTGTTATTATATTGTAAAAATTCGGGAGTTTTCATCTAGATAACTAAAAAAATTATTGAATATTTTCATATATTTAGTTAAAAATATTTGATACTAGTATCTGAATACTTTTAATTAAATTCTTTAAAATTTTTTTTTAGTTTGAGAACATGAATATAATTTAAAGATTAACTTAAAATATCAGTGGACTTCCATAAATAACGCAAATGCGTTATTTATCGTCAGGAACGTAACAAAGTACTAACACGCGAATAATATACTAATTTGATAAAAGGATATTTAAACTTACCTAAAATCACATTGTCTATTGCACGTGACAAGAGCTAGTCTTGTTATACAAAAAGTACTGAAGCATCTCATGATAAATAATGCAGTAATAATTGCCAGTGCATCTACCATATTTGGTAGAAAATTAAATGGTTTTGTTCAAAACGCATCCAGTTTCTTGAAATATTATTTTTGCGACCAAAAATTAACCTACTTGGTTAAAAGTTAAATTATTTGATAAAAAATTCATATACTTGATTAAAGATTCATCTCTTTGCTCGAAACTTAACTTTTTAACTGAAAATGCTTCTATTTTATTTATGATTGTAAATAATAAGTTAAAAATTCAACTTTTTGTCGAATCGAGATTTTTTGTGGTAAAAATTCATTTTTTTTTCTAAAAATTCGTATCTTTCGATAGAAAATTATTCTTCTTCGTTAAAAAATCATCCTTGGTTAAAAAGGCACCGGTTGGGTTGAAAAACTATTTTAAAAATTAAAAAATTAATTTAAAACGTCAACTATTCAGTTAAAAGCACGATTTTTTGAATATTGATTTGTTTAGCCGAAAATATAGCTTTTCCATTTTTTTATTTAAACTTTCTACTTTATCAATAAAAAATTAAATAATTTAGTTGAAATTTTATGCATTTTTTTCAAAACTCATTTGTTCTAGGATTTAGGATATAGAATTTTCCTATTTTGTTAAAACTACGTCTTTTTTAGTTAAATTCAACGGATTGAAAAATATTTTTTTTACCGAAAATGTGGGATTCTAGTTTTGTTTGTAGATCAACATTCCTCATGGAAAATAAACTTTCATATTAAAGAATTAAACCAAAGATTTTAAGCCTGGAAATTTAAACTGTTGCAAAAAATTCATCCAGTTGGGTAAAATATTAACCTTTCCTGATAAAAATTTATCTTTTCGCTTGAGGATTTAACTATTTTGTTCTAAAATGTTCTTTTTTATTTTACTTTAACTGGCTGATTTTTTGTTGAAAATTATATTTTTCAATTGCTAATGTAACGGTTTCTTTTTTGGTTGAAAATATATCTTCTGTTTTAGAAATTCACGTACTTTGTTGAAAATTCGTCATTTGCTGAGAAATTAATTTTCTTGTTTAAAAACTCATCCCTCTAGTCTATAAATTCATATTTTTGTTGAAAACTTTAATTATTTGGTTGAAAGCCTAATGCTTACGATAAGAATTTACATTTTTCGTTGAAATCATAGTTTTGGTCGAAAAATCAACTCTTTTGTTAAAAATTCGTCCTGTTGGATTAAAAAATCATCTCTTTTGGCTAAAAGCAACCTTTTTGTCAAAAACTCGACTTTTCGGGTTGCAGATTCATCATTTATCAAAAAGTTCGGCTTTTTAACTTAAAAATTCGTCTGTAATGTATCAACAAGGATTTAAATTTTATTTTTTGATCAGAGAAGTGCCTAGTGTTACAAAACCTTTTCAACTCATCTCCTATGTGGCATTTTTTAACGTTATTACAGCGCCCCCCTCCCCATATTTAGAGTATCAAGTAATAAAGAGACGCTCTCAAAAACCAGTGAACAGTGTTACCAAATAATAATAATCAGTAAAATTAATCGATAGATACTAGACAATCGTTGTGACGTGGTTGTAGTTTGTAAGTTTGATAGTGGTTTGATGGGTTCATTGCTGCAAGGTTTGATAAATAGATTTTGTGTTAAGTAGATTTGCTTGCACTTCGCTGCACTAAGTTGCAAAATGTCCATTAGAACCAGTTAAGCTTAGTTTGCCGTGTCGGGAGCGGACATCATACTAATCAATATGTGTCTATATGTACAAGTATATAGCTAGCGCACGATATATATATATATATATATATATAATCTGAAAACAGATACAGTTGTACAATTGTCTATCTGTCGAGTATATAGTTACAAATAAGAAAAGTAGTCGTTAACATCTCCACTTGAAACGGTTTTTGAGACTCAAATGGTTAGTGTAAAGTAACTCATAATGGAACTTCTCGGCACTCTACCAAACGAGAATTCTCACGGGACGTGTCTTCGGTAAGGTTACAGACTAGGTAAATTACTTTACAACTCAGGAACTTTGTGCGGAAGAAATAAATCGACCTATTGTGATCTCGTTATACCACCCTGAGATTTCATATATCCTGGATTAACGTTTCCAATCAATTTAATTATTCCTCAAAAAGCATGTAGCTTGGAAAATAAATAGTTTATCCACAATTTTTTCACATTTAAAAAAAATTGTATCCAAATCTTAAAACCAAAAGTATTACCAAATTCATCTAAAAACTGCATGCAATATTTTACTGAAAGAAGAAAAATATACGGTTTAAAACTGTTTACAAAAGTTTCATTCACGAGGTGAGAGTTTTAAAAATAAAAGAATAGACCAATATCAAGAAGCAACACACTTATTATTTAGACTGAAAAGTTTTTTTATAAGATCAAGTTACTACCAAAAACAGAAGAAAGTAATTGAATTGTATAGCAAATATAATACTATTGAAATACTTTTTATCCAGCCTAAACGATATTAAAAATAAAAAAATCTTCAAAAATAAACTTTTTCGCTATTTTATTAGTTCGGCAATGCATTTTCAATGTATCACAACAGTAATATATAAAAAAGGTTAATATTAAAATCACTTTTAATTACTTTTAACCACAAGAAAATATCTAAAAGTGACGTAGGGGAGCGGCGGATAATGTGGGGCCGCGGTTAATGTCGCACACACTCATTTACAGAAATTGATTGATTTATAGCGAGAGGTATTTACTGTGCTGTATTTTTGTATGTGTACTGTTTTTTATGGTGGAAAAATTTATTCAATAAAGCTAATCACTCAATTCTTATTATGAAAAGTTATTTTTGGATTATGTGTGTATTTTTAAAGTGACCAAAAAGTAGTGAAAAAGTACAGTATAATTTTTCCGGACTAAAAAACCATAATATATAACATTTAAGTTGCAAACAATTTATAAGTAATTATTTAATCCAATCATTTGCCCAAAATTTATTTCAATGAAAACAGTAAACAACTTTTATTTCCCTTTTCGAAAGTGCACATAGAGCGCGCCACATTATCCAAACAGGAAGGATAACTTGGCGCTGGCACACTTTTTGTGAATCTTTATAATTAACTACTTTAATAAACGTCAATTCAATAATAATCAAACGCATAGGGTAGATAAGATATTTATTTACGTGCTCTATAATATTTTACTACCATTTTCAACATATTTAACTTTTAACGGAGCTTTTTATAACATGTGCGCCACATTACCCGCCGCTCCCCTATTCTTTTTTGGTTTACGATCAAATTAATGTTGAGTATCCAAATAAACAAAAATTTAGCTACAGTACAATAGCTTCTTACTTAATTCAGATACATTTCTTTTACGGTGAAATAAAAAATAATATTTCAGTTTCAGATATTACCTTCTAATTCAAAATCAATAAAAAGTATTTTAATATCAATCCATATCATATGTAATTGTTCAAATATAATAATAATAATAATAATAATAATAATAATAATAAATTAATAATCACGCAAATTACACATTTCGTGGTAAAAGACTCGATAAAATATATATGGTACAACTGCAAGAAAATGTATGCATACATAATTATTAAATTCTAATGCATTTCCTAGAATTTAGTTCCGATTCAAAAGGCAAATTAATTTTTATTTTTTGAATTTTCCATTTTTATAAATTCTTAAATAAATAAACTCACGTGGAGAGAACTTTAAATGGCTATTTTTGATTACCGAAAGAAAGTTGTCATCCCTATTAGAACTAACAATTAAAAACTTTTTTTTTGATTCGCCAGAGTGTATATGCTTCAGATTTCTGTAAAACTATGTGTTTAAAGAGTAAATACCACAGGAATTCTTTATTTGAATTTGAACTGAAACGTTGCAAACAATTGACAACTATACTGTTGAAGCGTGCTCTACAGCAGTGCATTATGGGTCACTTGCCATAAGAGTCCTCTACTATGTGAATATAGGTCATTATGGCAAGGAGAGTAAAATGCACTGTTGTAGAACACACTCTAATTATCCGACAACGGATCATTTTTATTTGGAGCCGGATTTCCAGCCAGGTTCACAACGTTATATGTAGTTGTCAATTGTTTGCAACGCGTTTATCAAACTTGAGATAAAAAAATATCTCTGGGATCTACTCCCCATTTGTTCTATAAATACTTCAGGCTTGAATAATTTTCAAATGCTGTGCTTTTTGGTAAAACGAACTAAACCTGAATTCTTCCATTTATGAGAAAGATTTTGTTTACGACTGTCAAATGAAAGCTATTAAGAAAGAGTCATAAGAAGGTTGCACAAAAGCTCTTGAAAATATGTGGTGTATGTTTGTACAGAAAAGCCGAATACAGAGAAGAAACAAGCAACAAACCTAATAATATTTAACATTATCGTTAAATAGCTTTTATTAAATATACTAGAAGTGAACGAAGTAATTTCTTGTGAAAAGGGATCTTGTTAATAATAATATGACTGCAAATAAAACCATAGGTCATTAATATAATTATAAAATTATATTATATAATTATTATTATTATTCTTGCAAACCCATTTTTCCAAGAGATTTTTACTGGTTTTCATTTTCTTTTTGCAAAAATGTGCAATATTTAATAAATTATGTTATGAAATATATTTTCGTAGAGACTATAATATTGCATCTAATTCATTAATTCAAATTTCATGTAGAAAATCGTTGGGGTGGGAGGAGTCAATTTAAATTTAAACTCTTCTCTTTAAAATGTTTTCATAGATATTTATATTGTTGGAATTTTCTAACGATATAAAAATTCACCAATCCACCAAGCTAATATAAAACTCTATATGCGGTTCAAGAGAAGAGATATTAATCAAATGGGGCATAACTTTTGGTCAAAAGAATGTAATTTTAAGGGGTGGTTCTTTAGAATATAGTGAGTTTTTACAGGTTATAAAAAACAGGGTAACTTTTTTGGATGGGACATTTTGAATTTCATAAAATTATATGTATTTTAGTTCAATAATTGTTGCAAATTTACATTTTTTTAATGCTTACCCTAAGAGTTAATCTGCTTTAAAGAAAAAAATAATATGTATTTTTCTTTTTCCCATATAAAATAATTTTTGAGGTTATTTAATTAAAAGCATCTTGAGGAATAGGGTAGAATTTTTTATTAAAAGTTTGACCCAAAATATTTATTCGTTTAGTTTTTTAGTGTAACGCTAGACATTGTGTGTGCTTGTGTGTCACTTTTTTCTGTTTACCACGTCTCAGAAAGTAAAATAGTCAGTTACGAGTGCTTTTCTTTTGCGCTTAGAAATTTCAAATAGAAAATTGTCTTGCTTATATGAGAAAAACCTTTATAATATTTAAAATACAATAATAATATATGTGTTACATTTGTTTGCGTTTTCGAGACACATCGATCGACATAAATATTAATGAATATAAATTTATTGATGGAAATTAAAATTTCTGGAAACAATATTTCCAGATTATCGGAAATCAGTATAACAATATGTTATATTTATAGATTTGAACATAAATCTGGATAGATAATTGCTTTAAGAGAATATTCAGAATATAATTTTCGTTATAAATTTGTATACTGTCCATTCATTATGAATGCACCCAGATTACTATGCAAAGGGTGTATTGTATTGTCATCAAAGATAACATTTAAAATCGATTTAATAAGTTAAAGTGTATCAAAATCGGAATAAAAGATTTGACCCAAAAAAATCCATACAGCAAGTAAAATATAAGTTTGGGAAAAGAAACGTATCACTTCAAAAAATAATTTTGTCATTCTAGAAAAATTTGCGTAAAGTTTGCAGAAAAGTTATTTCTTTATAAAAAATTTCATTCAATTTATGAGGATGTATTAGCATGCTATTAGCTGAATAAAGAATTTCCCGACATAAATGTCGCAGTAGAATTTCAGTGAAAAGAATAAATAAAATTTGAAAAAAACGGAGGGTAGAAGACAGAACAGGTTTTTGGGGTGAGAAAGAAGGAAGGAGAAGAGAGCGTCGCATCGAGGCAGGAGGATATTAATGTGTTCAGCTCGGGAACGTCGTGCTAACCACACTCCAATCGAATTAACATACTAATGGACTATGAGGGCAACGGCGAAACTTTCATTTCGGTCGACCAACAATCCCGAAAAAAGATCGTTTTAGTTACATCTGTGAGAAAAAGTTTTCTCACCTCTTTAACTTCGTGATCATCTATTTTCAACTTAGCAATTAAATTCGTTCACTTCAACACGCCCAATTCTATCAAGAAACTAATTTCCTATTTACTTTCTGCTTTATATTTAGGAATGGGATATATCTAAAACTTTTTTCAATGTAAATTATAATAACTTATGCATGATATAGTGATCGTTATATTTGAAAGGAAGCTTAATCTCCTCATCTTTTTGGCATAAATATTGTTTAAGAGTAATTGAAAGTGTAAATATATAATTGGTGAATTAAAAAAACGATCATTAAACTTATAAATAACGGGTTAATATTTAACAAGTTATTTCAGCCAAGGACATGTAGGCCGGCGAAGTAAAATAAGGTTAGGAAATTTAAAACACTATTTAATAATATATTTAATTCCAGCAAGCTTTTTGAAGAGAGCAATAAAAATTGAAACTCCTTTGTTATTTTTTGTTTCGTTTTTATTAGATAATATCAGAAATTTACTCTGCTTTATCCAGGTAATAGCAAAAACCTGCATATATTTTCATTAGTAAACAAAATTTAGCAAAACGACCAAAATTTCTCTAAACTAAAGTTAAATAAACTTTTCGAACACAATTTATTTACTATATATTATAAAATATACAATTTGCAATAGTTCTATTTAATGGATGACATTTTTATTCGCAATCAAAAAAAATTATTTCTTCGAAGTAACAAATTTTTTACAAAAATTAAAGAGTTTCTTTTTCTTCATTTTTCTTATTTATTATCCAGTGATAAAAAATGTAAGTTAGCAAATTTACCTTTTTGTTCTAATTCACTATGCTTTATTTTAAGCCATCTTCGAAGAAAAGGAGCTGAAAAGAAAATCTGCCAGCATTCGGTCTACAGAATGACAATTATAGATGTCACGAGCTTTATTTGAGCTATACTTAAAATGAAAATTTAGCTAATTTTTTCTTAATTTAGTTTTTTTAATCACCAATATGAAAAAAAAGAAAACCATGAACTAGAAAATTTTATTTTTTATCTCAATTGTACATGCCATGATCTTAAATTTAGGTCATTACTCAGGAAAAATGGACTAAAATAAAGTTTGCAGAATAGACAAGTGTTATTTAGGACACTTGCCCATTTTGCAAACTTATCTTAAGGTTATATCACCGGTGCTTGTGAAAAAAAAACCTACAAAATAAAGCTATGAAGAAAAACCTTTTTCAAAGAGCCGTGAAAAATAAATTGTTT
The DNA here is from genome assembly GCF_010883055.1 of Belonocnema kinseyi. Classification (NCBI taxonomy): domain Eukaryota; kingdom Metazoa; phylum Arthropoda; class Insecta; order Hymenoptera; family Cynipidae; genus Belonocnema; species Belonocnema kinseyi. The sequence continues at coordinate 51,133,833 of NC_046658.1, read as the reverse complement.
ATCAGGTTGCTTTGAAAAAAAACAATGTTTTAAAATATCGTAAAGAAGGACACATCTCAGTAAAATGCTATAAAAAAATATATTTCATTAAATGCTGAGAAAAAACCGTATTCCTATAAGCGCCATGAAAAGAAACCTTACTCATGAAAAGTCCGTGAAAAAAAACCTTATTTTTTTAAAAACCGTGAAAAAAGACCGTGTTCGTTAAAACTTTTAATTAAACTGTTTTATTCAAGAAAAAAATTCTAATAATTATTTTGCCGTGACCAAAGGGTTGTAGGTGGACTATGCAAAAAACTATAAATAAATATCAAGTTAAAATCGTGTTTTACGCTGCCACACAGTGGTCAAAAATCGGAAAAATGTGGCCAAAATTAGAAAATGTTCATAATATGGGCCAAATTCAATTACTTACGGGTTTTTGAGGTCGCTGATTACGAATCCAATTTCAAAAATTCCAAAAACAAAATGGCGGATCCAATATGGCGAACGAGTATGCTAAATAAACGTTCGATTCTTTACAAAATTCGTATAACGGGGTTTTGAAGGTTGCTGATTACGAGTCTAATCTCAAAAATCCCAAATACAAAATGGCGGATACAATATGTTAAACAAGCATGCTATATAAACTTTTGATTCTCTTCAAAATTGGTATGACAGAGTTTTCATGGTCGCTAATTACGAATCCGAAGGCAAAAATTATTTTAAAAAGTAATTGACCATGGATCTAATATTGGGGACCTTTATAAAGGCCCTAAAAGGTCATTTTCTATTCAGCAGTTATTCTGAAGCTTTAAATTGAAAAAAAAATCCATAAAATAAGACAGTCAACTTAAAAAATATTCAACAAAACCGTGCATATATGGAAAAAAATGGAAATTTCTAAACTTATGTTGCACACAGTGGAATAGAAACTATGCAAGTGTACATATTTTGTGGAAATATTAGAGGGAATTGAATAAGCCGCAGATACAGGATATAAGTATGGAATTAAAAATAAACTCTTGAATCTTGAATCTTGAATCTGCTATCTTGAATTTGAATATTTCCAAATCTTATACTTTGAAAAATGGAGCAAGTAACTTTCCTAGAGCCCCGTTTAAAAGCTTATTATATTACGCGTCAATTAATCCCAATAGAGATATTTTTGTCCCTTTGCAGATAATATACTGTGAGAGAAGTTTAAAAAATAATTTGAAAATACCTCGAGTTTTTTACCTTGACCTTAACTTGTAGCATGATATAGGAAACAGAAGCGAAAATAGGAAATTCGTACTAATTATTCTTTAAAGTTTTATCTTCAATTTAAGTCAATAAAAGTTTAAAAATATTGTTGAAGTTCTATTCGTTTGACTTGAAGATGAGATTTCACAGATTATGTCGTGTCACTTTCAGTTTTTTCCTTAGGTAACTAAGACACGGCAAAAATAGAAATTAAGAACCCAAATCTGAGAAATTCTCGGCCACTAGTAAAAGTACTATTAAAAATCACTGCTGGCTTTTAAACGTTAGTCACGTTTAAAAATCACCAGTGATTTTTAATATTAATTTTACTCATAATACTGACCACTTCCAACCACGTTAGTAAAGTTGAAGCAAAATCTAAAATTTATACCAATTCGATCGCCAGAGCGGTGGTCACCGAGAATTTCTCAGATTTGGGTTCTTAATTTCTATTTTTGCCGTGTCTTAGATACCTAAGGAAAAAACTGAAAGTGACACGACGTAATCTGTGAAACCACATCTTTAAGTCAAGCCAATAGAACTTCAACAATATTTTTAAACTTTTATTGACTCAAACTGAAGATAAAACTTTAAATAATAATTAGTGCGAATTTCCTATTTTCGCTACTATTTCCTATATCATGCTACAAGTTAAAGTCAAGGTAAAAATCTCGAGGTATTTTTTAATTATTTTCTAAACTACTCACACAGTATATTCTCTGCAGAGGGACACATATATCTCCATTGGGACTTAATTGACGCGTAATTTAATAAGTTTCGAAGCGGGACTTTAAGAAAGTTACTTGCTCCATTTTTCAAAGTATAGTCACTTTTCGAAGTCAACAGTGATATTCAACAGTACTTTCGCTGATCGTACCGACAATTTCCGGAGGTAGTGTATTTAAATCGTCATCTGTAAGTTCATCGATTAAAAAAATTGTCATATTTTATAGAAACATATAGAGTTTGGATTTGAATTCGAAAGTTGTATTAAAATAGTTCATCCACAAATACTAAACATTTTAAATTCAACAGGACCACCAGCCCCAAAAACAATTGACCAGAACAAATTCACGTATCCTATATGTATTTTTGGCCGCTAAATCCGAATGCATTAGACACTTATTTCCAACACGTCAGGATTCTTCAAATTAAAAAGCCAACAAACAAACTACATATCTTCAAACCCTAGAAACCCAGAACCCTAAACCTACAACCGCCGTGACCTTTAAATTTCCCCTTTCTTCTCTCTTCCCACATCTCCCTAAGTCTCCTCGCTCCATCCCTCTGATTTCCACAAACCTTAGACCTGCAAACTCTAGTTGTGCAAATTCTACAACAACAAAAAAACACTAAATGTACAAATTCTTAACCTACTACGAACTCTCCTCACTCCCTTCTTTTCTCATCCTCCTGCCCTGCCCCATTTTTCTCTTTCTATGTACCTCTTTCATCCCCATGAACCACAAATCTTCAAATCTTAGATTTAAAAACACTTAGATGTTTAAAGCTTAGATGTGCATACCATCTCTGCCCCTACTTTCCCCTCTCGCCCTTCCCTAGTACAAATTACTTTTCCTAAACTTCTTCGATCCCCATAAAAAATACACGTACAAACCTGAGAACTACATACTCTAGTACATACTAGTACCATACATGTTCAAATCCTAGATGTACATATCCTCTCTCCCCTCCCTTCTCTCCAAGCCATTCAACCCTACCTCTCTTTCTCTACATTTCGTAGATCCACACAACCCATAAACCTACAAACCTTAGAACCACAAACTCTAAGCTCAAGTACCATATATGTTAAAATTCTGGATCTATATATTCTCTCTCTCTCCCTCCCTTCTCACCCCCCCCCCATACTCCCAAACCCGTCCACAAACTAGACACAAATAAAATCGATTTTCAAATTTTAGATTTACCAAATCCTTCTCCCTTCCTTTTTCCTTTTATTTTCACCTACGAACCTCTTTTATTTAAAGTTCTTTTGCATCCCCCTGTTCCTCTTCTCTTTCTTAAAAACCGTGTACTAGGGGAAGGATACGAGCATATATGATTTTCCTTTCAATTATCCGTAGACCATTGTAATCTTTGGTTAGAGAGACAGAGGGAAAATAAAAAAAATTGGGGGGTAAGAAAAAAAAAGTGAGCGAATTTAAAGATCTAGAATTTATTGATCTAAGGCTTGTAAATCTATCGTTTGTGGAAGTCTGAGGGGTAGAATGATGGAGAGTTGGGAAGTGATGGAGAACAGAAGGAAAAGGGGAAGAGTGAAAGATGTTGGTTGTTCTACCATTTGTACAACTATATTATTTGTGTTTAGTTTTTAGATGGAGTTGGGCAGAAGGGAGAGTGAGAAAAGAGGGAGATAGAAAACATATAAATCTAGAATTTGAACATGTATGGTACATGTGTCCAGACTCTGTATTTCTAAGGTTGTAGGTTTATGGTTTGTGGGGATCAAATAAGTATACAGAAAGAGAGGTATGTCATGAAAGGGGTAAAGAGTCAGAAGGGAGGGGGTGAGAATGGAGGAAAAGAAGTATGTGTAGATCTAGAATTTAAACATGCATATTACTTGTGTCTAGAGTTTGTAGTTCTAGGTTTTGTTTCTTTTACTTTTTTGGGGGAAGGAAACGTTTCAGTTTTTAGTGGACATAAAATTTTTACACGTAGAATTTTTGTATGTAGACTTTGCACAACTAGGGTTTGTAGGTCTACTGATTGTCGAATTTAAAGTGGTAGAGCGAGGAAAGTTAGGGTGATGTGAGAAGAGAGGGGGAGGGGAGATTTGTGGGTCGAGGGGGTTGTAGGTTTAGTGTTTTTTGAGCCTCCTGTATTATAAAATAATTGATCTTGATAACTACTACTCCTGAAGGGAAATTTGGACTAGCATTACTGAGCCTGTTTGCAGTTTCTGTTAACTTTGGTCCCTTTTGATTAAGTTTCAAGATTGTAATGAAGATTGGAGTAAATAAAGTAATTAAATTGAATATTTTAGACTGACATAGTTTCGGCAAAACCCTTTCACTCCCATGTACTTTCGATATTATTAAGAGCGTAAAATCACAAACTATGTCGCATTTATTAAGCTATTTTTTCACATAAATAAAAGCATCATGTCGACTGGTAACGAGATTTGAAAGTAGCAGTGAGTTGAACAGAACATGCATTCCAGCATACGCGAATATAAGGGAAACGTATGGATGTATAAATATTTATACTAGTGGAGAAACGTAAGCGAAACCAGAACTGTGACAATTAACTTGATGCAATAAAAAGTGAACAAATATATAATAACCATTTTCAAGTGAACCTTTGCTTTTCTCTTCCTTTATTTCAACCGCTTGTTATCAAAGGAAGAAAGTTTATGATTTTATTGAAATTATCCCGCATTTTTTATTAATCCTCTTTATCACTGAAAGAGTATGTTTCAGTTAAATTTTTATTGTTTTATTTCTTCTTTTAATTACAAGAGACGAAAGTTTTCCACATTCTGCAATGGTTTGAGTTTTTTTTCGATATTCAAAAATATTCTGACGAATGCGCAAAAACCATACATAAAAACGAAAGTTATAATTCCAATTTACAAGATACTTTTGTATGGGAAGTATTGTCCATTTAATGGAAAATGGCGCAAAATTTTCCACATTTTCCATTTTTGTTGCGCTTTTTGATTTACATTCACATTCGTTTATAATCCTTATTAATGAAATGCGCGAGCACAATTCAATGTTAATTTAACGAGCAAATTCATGTATGTTTTTTGCACAGTGAGAATTACATTTTGGAATAAATTTGAATGACTTTGCGAATAAATAATCGAGAGAATACATTCGGCGATTTCTCTTATTTTAGAACAGTAAAATTTAAGCTTATTCTTGACTAGCAGTGAAAGCACTTAAGTAACACGCACATCGATGTCACTGGAATTTTATTCTAGCATGATAAATATAAACAAATTAAGAATCCGTTATTAAACAAATTTTTTAATGCTCATTTTGACGCTGTTTCGAAAGATTATTATTAAATTTGAATCAAAGCAACGACAGTTAAAATAATTCAAACTTATAGACAATTTCAAAAGGACAATAGTATAGATGGCATAAAATGGATTTGAAGTTTTAGCATTTCTGAATCAAAGCTTGTACAATTGGATAAGGGTAGAGAGATATTGTTTCGGTTTGGTACAGTAGCGGGGGTGTGTCTTGTATGCATGTGCGTAATTTGCAAATGAAACAAATAACTCGCAGAAATTGTACAAAAATATGGCAAGTTAGGAAATTTCTATGTCTTTAAATAATTGTCAAGCAAAATAAATAAAAAAATTTTTTATTTTAATTCAAAATTTTTTATTTTATTATTTATAAAGGATTCTAGCTTAAAAGTGTTACAAGTTTAAGGTTCTGGTCTTTAATTACACAGGCCCAAAAACAAAGTTGTCTAAACTGTGTACGAGACTAGTGTGTCCTAATGTATTTTGAATTTCTGAATCCGAATCTGACCTCAGAATTGAGGTTTAAGGGTCAAATATAACCCTAGCCTAGGGAAAAAGTGAAACATCTAGGGAATCTTGGATCTGCGAAGGTGATAATTGTAAATGCAGAATGCTTGTATAAAAAATTAAAATCAAGAGAATTCTGGGTCCTCCTTTTGCCATATTTGTACGGTGCCAAGGTGATATGAAACTTTATGTTTTTTCAGTAGCTGAATTAAAATTTCACTTTAAAAACAATCTACAGGGCGTAATATTTACTCTAGCCTAGGGGAAATAGTTGAAAAGTTGGAAAAACTTACGGTCTTACGCAGTGTATGTTCATACAATAAGGTTGATTAAAGTTTGTGAATAAATAAAAATTCTTCATATATTGCGGGTCGCCTAGTACAAGCGTAGCCTCAAAGCGTATCTACGGATCTTCTCTTTTCCCCTAGTTTAGGGAAGAAAGTGGTATTGTAAAATCATTTGATGAAACAAATCAGTCCTTTCTTCGACCGTTGATATTTATTGATTTCAAATCGTAGATTTGTTTCACCAAATCATTGTACAATTAACAAGTCAACAACGTTTTGGACAACATGGGTTATTTATCTTACATCCTTGAGAGGTATGGCGCCGTAACAAGAAAACAAATTGGAGATTGGTTACACACCAATAGAAAATTAGTTATTCTTAAGGAACAGCGTACTTTCTTAATAAGGTGTAGAAATGATGACTTATTTTCAACACATATTCAACAAAATTTAAGTTAAGAACCTTTGAAAAAGGTGCGCATGTGTACCGAAACGTCAGGAAGTTTCAAAAGGAGTTTTTTCTATTAAATAAATATCTGAGTTTCGAAGAACATGTTTTTTTGACTCATATTTATTTTTTCGATTTACGATTGGACCGTAAGACATAAATAATTTGAAATCTACGATTTGAAATCAAGAAAATGGTATATCAAAAAGTAGTCTTAGGTTTTTTGCAGACTAGATTCATCTACTGCCTTCTAGACTGACGTGTGTATAAATAGAACCTGCGTAATCATAACCTGATATTTCTCGTAATTTCCGACTATTTCCTGTAGCTTAGGGAAAAATTGTGGCACTTAAAAGTGAATCTAGGTCTGTTTTCAACCCTGCAACATGAAATACGAAATAATGTTGTATTTATTAATCGTCTTTTGGGCACGTAATGTAGTCTGCGTAAAAGCCTAAGCACCTTTTTACTTTACACTTTTTCCCCTAGGGTGAGGGAAAACAGAAACTCTCTAGAGACGTTCTGAAGCTACACTTGATCTAAGCGACCAGAGATACATGAAGAATGTATATTTACTCACAAACTTTAAATAACCTTAGTAGACACCATGCAGTTTGTTTTTTAAATCAAACTTGAATTTAGCTACTCAATAAATATAAAGGTTTGTATCACCTTATCAGCGTACAAATATTACATAAGCAAGTCCCAGAATTCTCTTGATTGTAAGTTTTTCTCATAAGGTAGGGCAAAAATCTGACGTCTAGAGGAATTTCTGAGGTCGGATTTGGTTTCAGCGGCTCAAAATACATTAGGATACACAAGTCTCGTACACAGATCAGACACCTTTTTTTTGTGGGCCTGTGATATTAATAGTCGGCAAAAATAAAAAATTAACCAAGAAAACAATAGGGAATTTTTAAAATAAAATTTTGCGGTAACCTTGATATAATATTCATATTAGTCATTTATTTTTCGTGTATTGATATTACTATTTATTTCTTCTATTTTTTTGTCCTTGCTTTCTCTTGAAGATTATTTTCTTAGTTATAAATGTTATTAATTGTTAGACAACTTACCTTTTTTTAATTTATATTTTGTTCAAATGACAACTAGAATCTTTCTTCACTAAAAATTCAACAATTTTTTTTAAAATTCGTCTTTGCAATTTGAAAATTCATCTGTATCCAAATCTAAACAATATTTTAGTCGGCTTTTCAACATCAACATCAACATTTAAATTCGTTATAAAGTAATTTAATTTTCCACGAAACAGTAGCATTTTTAACCAAAAAGTGATCATTTTGGGTTAAAAATACTACTGTTTCGTGTCACATTAAATTATTTTATAACGACTTTAAATGTTGATGTTGAAAAGTCAGCCGAAAATGCAACTGTTTAGTTGAAAATTAATCTTCTTTACTAAAGGATTCTACTATTTTGTTAAAACATCTTATCTGCATCACTTTGTTAAGAAATCATTTTTGTGTTGACGATTCATATTTTTAGTTAAATATCCATGTCTTTAGTTGAAATTTCAACTATTTTGTTGAAAATTGAGGGGAAACTTTGTCTTTTTTTATCAGATGAGTATTTTTAACTTGACTTAGGCAAATATTATCGGAATTATTTGAGACTTTGATGTAGACACTAACTATACCCCAGCGATGCCTACAAACTAAAGAAAAAATTTACGCGTTATTTAAACTTTTATTTTTCAATATGGGTGAAAAAATATTGATCTTAGGGCTGACTTGATCAGCTGTTATACTCATCACATGGCCTTAAGGTTCAACAATTTATGTGAAGAATTTTTTTCTTTCATGATTGAAAAATCTTTACTTATTCAAAACTCGTCATGTTGGTTTTAAAGTTCTTTTTCTTAATGAAATTTCGTCTATTTTGTTGAAATATTAATTATAACACGTTTTTAAGGGTAACCCCGTCATTCTCGATTTCTAATTTTTGTGATTTTTAATGGACTGGTAAATGTACAAAGATCGACTCAATGGGTTTGGATATTTTCATAAATGTAATTTAAGACTTAAAAAATAAGAAAAATTTTGACAGAATTTTTTATTAATTTAAAGGCGGACCTTTGGATTTTTTTAATCCAATTTGTTTAAGTTAAAACTCAACATGAAAATTAAAGAAGATCTTTATCCATCTTCTTCATAATAGTCTAAGTTATATTGATAATATAATAAGTTATATATAGAAAAACATAATGAAATTCCAGACCGATCGGTTGAATAGTTTTTGAGTTACAATGCCCGCCAATCGTAAAAACACTGTTTTGAGAAAAGTGTGTTTAAGTTTTGTGAAGCTCTTTTTCGTGTATAACACCTACTCACCTTCAATCTATTCTTAAAGAGTTAAAGGTTCGAATAATACAATAAAAAAAATATATATTTTTTTACCCCGAGAATAGGGGAGGGGGGTATCCTTAAATGAGAATTTATCTTCCCAGATTGAAAATCTAATTGTGTTTTTAAAAATTCAATTACTTTGTTGAAAATTTAAGTCCTTTGTTAAAAAATCATGCTTTAAGGTAGAAAAGTAATGTTTGTTTCTTCGTGATAAATAAGTAAATATTATTGAATGTTTTATATTTGTATCTTAAATATTCTTTATAATATTTATAATTTCTGGATATCATAAATTATTTACATTGGTGGAGGGTGGGGCTAGCAATTATTTGTTACGGTCCGATATAGGGGCAGAGGGGTTCTTGGATAAGGCATAGAATCCTCTACGTAATTTAAGTATGGCCCCTAATTTCAAATTAAGCGTATCTGAAAGTTAAAAAATTTAAGTAGGAGCTCTCAAAATTGAATAATTCGAAAATGAGCTTAGATTTAAATTTCAAAAATAGGAAAATTTCAAAAAGTTAAAAATAGAATCAATTATTAAAGAATTCTATTACATCCAATTAAAAGAATTTAAAAACAAATTCCTTCAAAGATTTCAACTTTCTAATTTAATTAAGTTTTAATCGGAAGCAATGGAAATGTGTCAACCAAAATCTAACAAATGATTAAATCTATCAAATTTAAAGCTGCTAACATTCTAACATTTCTAATTTTCAATATATTTAAACATATTAAAAATTAAAGGAATCATACAATTAGTGAGTCCTCAATTTCAATTATTTTAATTTTGATCTATTTTTATTTTTAAAAACACAATTTTTAACTTCTGAATTTTAAATAGTTTAATTTTGAACACTCACTTTATGAATATTAGAAATTTTTTTTAAATTTCCGAACAAAGTTTTTAAAAATTTTTTATAATTTTTTTAAGTTCAACTAAGAATCAGGTCATTTCAAGCCATTTGAAACCTAGTGGGACTATGGTCGTAGGGGCTAAAGCGTAGGCTTTGGACCCACATCGTCGGCTTGCGGGTTCAATTCCCGCCTCACACTATGGAAGAGCCTCGGTGGCCTATGCGATGAACACTAGCCTAGCAAGGGAGTTGTTAATCTCCGGAGGGTCGTGGGTCCGGTACCTCTAGAGGAAAAGGTTCTCTGTATGTTTATTGAAAATTTAATTATTTTATTGAAAATTCAAGTATTTTGTTAAAAATCATGTTTTAAGGTAGAAAAATCTTAAAATGTGGGTCTGTTTTCCTACCACCGATTGAATGCGTGAGGTGTGTGTAAACAAATAGGAAGAAGGTAAGAAAAAAATGTAAGCCGGTAGGGATCACATTAGAAGTTTCCATTCCAACTATTTGAAACCAATTTTTTAAAAAAGGAAGTATTCTTAAATTGCGATCTTGAGATTAAGCCGTTAAAAATGATTAATTGACAAATTAAGCATGAAGAATTTTTTTAATTTAAATACAGTGAAACTCTTCTATAGCGCGGATTTCGGGGCTGACGGTGGGTGGGAACTAACTCATTATAGCCAGCTCCGTATATAAACAGTCAGGGGCGTGTAAACCTTTTTCGGTGGATTTTAATGCACGATGAAAATATTTTTTCTGATACAGAGACAAGGGCCAAATGAATATTTAACTAATTAAGTCGTCGGAGCCAGCTGCATCCATACAAAATTACTATTTTCACCAAAACACTACACGTAAACACTTCAAGTGCCTGAACTTGATCGGACCTCTCTTTCTACTATTTCTCTTTCTGTCTATCTATCCAATGCTTCTTATTTTTCTTTGTAGATTCGTAGAGCTTAGTGCTGACTTCGACAACGCCACCATTTTGTAACTATTCAAAAGAAATTTGAATTTGAATTAAATATTAACAAGAAATCTTATCAATAAATAATTAATTTTTAACCGTAATTTATTCTATATTTAAGCTTGGATTAAATTAAATTTATATAAATTTCGTTTTTCACGAACACTGCAACAATAAATTTGCGATATATATATATTCGCGGGTCAGTTGGCGCTGTTGCCAATGAAAAGCTTATTTCATCATGGCCTGAAATAATTCGATCAGTCCCATCGACTTCAGTAGGCATTGGAGCCCCACTGCTGCTCCCCTTGAGTTCTAATCGTGATAATTAGTGAGTGTCTCAGGCTTTGAATTAACTAACGAAACATCGTGACGCATTTACACAGCAAGGTCATTAGTGTAGAGTTGCTTACTGCAACGCTCCTGCTTGGACACGCCTGAGAGACCACCACACACCCCCCACAGCACCTTTTAATGCCATCTGCGGCATGGTGTCAATTCTCGGATGGGCTATAGAAGGGATGGCTATTGAAGGGTTTAACTTATTTAAATCGAAAATTGAAAGTTTATAACATGCAAATCAACGATAAGTCATTATTATGCCAGGAAACAACTTTATGTTGAAGAAAATGTTATAAGTTGTCAATTGATAGAGAACACGTGAGAATCTAGCGAAACATAGGGGCTTCAATGGGGATGGGATCAATGAATCGTATGTATATTATAATTGACTAATCTTAGGATAGTCCGTGTATTAAACAAGATGGATCCAAAATATTATCGAACCAAAAATCTATTATAAAAGTAGGAGCTTTCACTATATCAACGAAAATTGTGTTTCCGAAGAAGACATGGATTTTCTTGTCCATCCCTTCTGTAAGGATGCGACCATTTCAAAGGAAATGTGAAATGCATCTGTGACGATAGGACTGTCGTAATGTCAAAGCGTAAGGTACAATTGCAGAAATATTAAAAACACATAAGTCCATACTTTTCAAAGAAAGGAGAAAGAGACTTGTATATTTAAATAACGTATAGTTTAAACTATATGTAGATAGAAGCGGTCCACAAAATACGCTTCCTTTAATTTACTTTAGGAATCCGCACGTATGTTCATGTCTTCGCATAGTTTTTTCAGATTCTTTTTTTGCGAAATGTTCCGGGACAATAGTCGGTTTTCTGATCATACTTAAAAAGCTAAGGGCATTATCATTTCCCTTTATGAAATATCGTTAAGAGCAGGTTAAAGATGAATGAAATCCTTGATATGGGTTTTATGTCAATTTTAAATTATTTTTGTTGAAAAAGATATATTAATATGAGTAGTATCTAGGCAACACAGCCTCTGGAAATTACATGACGTGAATGTAATAGGTTTATGATTATGACGTCTTGTTTAGTCTCTGGCTGTCTTTCAAATGTGAAAAGTCAATTTCATTTTATTGTGCAAAATATAGAATCTAAATAAACAATCTCCGGCCGAGGTAGATAAATAAATGTATACTACATTTAATATAAAAGTGTTGCACATAATGTAGAAAAGTTTACTTTTTGAACAAAATCGAGTGCGAAGCACGAGATGCATTATGAGAATGCGTTCGTTAAAGCCGAAGGAGCTTTAACAAATGAAAATTCACAAGCACAGAATGGCAGTCGTCGATGCTTTGACCTTTAATTTTTAAAGGTTTATCCATAAATTTAGGGGAAGTACAAAGACTGAATGTGCAGCGTGAGATAAATAAAATACCAAGCGCGAAGTGCGAGAAGCAACCCTGTTCGCGTGCCCTGGGTGCGCTCAAACTTACGAGCAAAGCATGCTCCGGGAGATAAGAATGTTGCCAGCGCAGCCTCAGATTTTTGTAGTTGTTGATGTAATGTATCGCTCTGGTTGATTCAAAACTATTTGACCTAAAAAAAATTAATCTTTGTAAAGAAACACACTATTCACCTTCCTTCACCTTCCTTCTTTCGCCTGCAGCTGTGTGTACCTCTCTTTAGGTTTGTGACATCGATGACCATTGTCCACCCAGGGTAAGAGTGATAAGAGTGGGTGTAGACTTTCTGGGAAAAATATCCGACACCATGTACATTATATACAGAAATCCTTTAGAAAGCATCCACTTATACTACCGTGCAAATGAGAATAAGCGTATCTGAAATTTTGTCTGAATTGATATAACGTCGTGAGTAACTTTATGATACTTCCCTTTAATGAGATAGGTAAGAAAACATAGAAATTCTTAATGAAAAGAGGTTAATTTTCAATGAATAATTTACCGTATTTGCGGGAAGCAGAGACAATGCAAATGGGAAAAAGTGCAACTGGCAAGTAGCCGGTATAGTTGATGGTCATCCGTTCATTTTAAGTAAATGTATTATTAATATGAATTGGAAACTTATGTAAACATGTAACATATATATCTTTTTGAGGGGTTCACCCTGTGTGACGGGTTAAAAAAAATCGAATTTTTCGTCCTTGCGTAAATTGATTCCTAAATACGTTTAGAATATGCTGGTAAAATGATTTTCCAATATTCGAAGTTGCTGGAAAGTTAAAGCAGTTAGAGGAGCTTGAAAGAGCGCTCAGTTGAGCGGTGGGGCACCAGACCTATTGTGACCTGTCGGCTTGTTACCTGAGACCTTCCAATACAAATTTTCACTTCTATATGCTATAAAATCAATTTAAAATAAGAATAGATCATGTATCTGGTTGGGTTTCTACATGCCTCTCTGCAATATCGACTTCACCGCATGCTTGCATTTTCTATTTCTCTAAAACAGTTGGAATAAATTTTCATGCTGTGTTATTGTTCTTTTCATGTCCTAACTCATTCTCATGTAAGTCAAAATGCTCGGCTCTGCAGCGCTCTGCATATCTATGACTTTCCCATGCGATACTCAATCCAGGGGACTTCTTGTATTCAATCATATCATACTCAAATCAGGGAGTTTCTTATATCAGTGACTCCCTGTGCAATGCTCAACACTAAACGCTTTTTGCATCTATAACTGAATCCCATGATACTCAACCCGAGGGGTTTCTTGTATCTGTGATACTACTCATTGCTCAACCCGAAGAAGGTTTTTTGCCTATATGCATTGTGATAATCATGGAACCTAGCCCTTCTAGCGGTCCACAACTCATTCGTCGTCGTCCTCATGTTGAGGTCTGTCTTGGCTAGTCTGTGACCTTCCCGCAAGTCCTCCACCATGTATCGGTCATTAAGTGCTCTTGGAGCAGCTACTGCATTTAAAGAATGTTTGATGTTGTATGCTGGACACAAGATCTTAAATCTTCTTGCAGTGAAAGCGGCGCCTCTGTCGCTGATGATTCTGGTTTGTGCACCAAACAAATACATCAAATTCTTAATAGCTTTCACCGTCCCTTTTGTACGAGTACTTTTGCATTCTGGATGCTCGAGGGACAACCCATCGTTTGATCGCTTGGTCATCTTTATTCTTCAATTTTCTGAAAGTGTTATTTTTTCGGGAACGTAATTATCAATGTACCCTTTGTTGTCACTGCCTACTTGCTCACTTTCTAATATTTTGATAACAGTACATAATTAATCGTCCTGCAGTTGAGTAGCTTCTATTAAACCTCCTTCCATCAAATCAATCGCATTAATTTTTACCAGATTCCTACATAAAACATCAACATGCTACATTTTGGATCCAGGTCGATATTAAATTTCAAAATTATATCCCTGGTATTCCATCCACCATTGTCCTATTCTTGGTATCAAATCCCTTTTTGATAACGTTGTCTTCAACGCGTTACAATCTGTGAGAACCTTAAATTTTTGCGAGAGAAGATAGGTACGAAAATGTCTCATCGACTATAAAACTGACATAGTCTCCAACTCGTAGGAATGGTAATACTTTTGTTCTTTTGTCGTCTGTTTACTGAAATACGCAACAACCCTTTCTTGATTTCTATCTTCTCGTTGAATGAGAATTCTAGCTACACCTACAGAACTGGCATCCGTGTGTAATTCGGTTTTCAACATTGGGTCATATATGACTAAGATTGGTCACGATGTCAACACCCTTTTCACGTTCTCGAATGCCTGCTGTTGTTCCTCGTCCCAACACCACGGGGTGTCTTGGCGGGTGAGTCTGGTCAAGGGTTCAACCATCGTTGAATAGTTTTTCACAAATTTTCTAAAATATCCAACGAGACCTATGAATTGCCGGATTTCTTTGACGTTCTGTGGCCTTGCCATTTTTATACTGCCTTTATTTTCTTCGTTCCTGGTCTCACTCCCTGTTCACTGATCTCTCTTCCCAAATGGTCTATTTCAGTACGAAGGAATACAGACTTGCTAAATCTAACAGTTAGTCCACTACTTCTAAATTTCTCATAAACTCGTCTTAGTCGGTCTAATCCTTCTTCAATAGTTTTTGATGGGATAATGATGTCATCCATATAAGAAAAGGAAATAGTGTTTAATAATTCACCCAGTGCTTTGATAACTGCGCGTTGAAAAACAGCTGGTGAATACGCTAAACCCATAGGAACGCGCAGAAATTCCCAATGTCCATCAAGCGTGACAATTGTTGCTTTCTTGATTGAATTCTCTGCCATCAGTAATTGCTAAAATCCTGATTTTAAATCTAAAGTTGTGTAATATTTGTACTCTCTGCCTAGTTGGTCAACTTGGTCACCTGTAAGTGGTAATGAAAATTTATCTTTGATTGTGATAGCGTTTAATCGTCTATAATCAACACACATGCGATAATCGACGGTTTTATTTTTAACTAATATTAATGGATTTGCATATGGTGAATTTGACTCTCGTATAATCTCATATTCTACTAGTTCTTGAATTAAATCTCTGAGTATTTTTCTCTCGTTCTCAAGTAGTTTGTACGATCTGTATACTACGGGTTCAGCCGCATTTACGTCGATTCTTGACAGATTATTTACTCTCATTTTTTCGTTCTTTACAGTAGTGAGAACATGAGGTTGGTTAATAAAATTTCGTTCCACAATAAAATCCTACTTCATGCTTCGATCTGGCACTATTGTTGCTCGTACCTTAGCAGATGTACCCATCACTTGCATTTTAGTTTTTGCATATTGACACACCTGTAGTGTGTTCCCCATCCAATTTTGCAGGGTCACGGGTAGATCTGTTTTCCTTCATTTAGTTCACAATAGTCAGCTTTGGATGCTTGCATCAATGTATGTGAACTTCCTGCATCTAAAAGACACTTCAATTTCTTATTATAGATGTAGGCGTTCACTAATGCGCTGTTTTTCTTTACATATTCCACTTGTTGTTATGTTGTTATGGCGGTTTTCACACTATCTATTTCTGCTGCGTTCATGACTTTTTGTTCAATGCAATCTTTACTTTCATGTCCATACCACTTGCACTTGTCACATTTTTTTTCTGCTTGGGGTTTTATATTTTTATTGGTCATCAAACAAAATTAATAAAAAATGCTTAATAAACCGGCCGTCACACGGGGTGACCCCCTCAAGGTTACAAATGTACAATTTTAAGTGGGTTTGGCTTTGACTTATTGTAGTAATAAAAAATTATTAATCTTCATATGAAGCTCATATATCTGCTTTATTGTTAATTTCATGAGACAAGTAAAGGCTTCCAAAAATTTTACTTGGTTTTTGAATAATCCCTTTAAGTTGTTTGCTGTAAGATAACTAAGGACTTGAAAACAAATTGTGATCCGATCGATGAAGTGTCGCTTCGAATGCTATTATAATAAAAAATTGATATTATTGTTTAAGTATCTCTTCATGTTTAAATTCATCTGTAAAGTTACGCACAAAAAAATTCTTTGCCAGGAAATAGTGTTTTGTTTTTAATTCCATTAACCAAAATTCATTCGCCTAATTAAGTTGTAGAATACCATTCAGGTAAATTAATAAATAATAGATTCATTTATTAGTAATAATAATTGTAATAATTAAGAAGTTCAGAAATTCTTTTCTGAACGAAATAAGTACAATATAATAGCTAGAGTGAGTGATATAAAATTAGAATTACTGTACGGACAAATAAAGGTAAAATTTGATTTTTGTATATATTGATTAATGACTTTATTTTCATATAGAAAATCTTTGACATTTGATTTCTATTTCCTGGTGACAGTAAGTGACAGTAAGTTATTTAACCATTTTTATAGCAGATACGGTATTTCCAGCCAACGTAGCATACAGTTCCATACATTCCAGCATACAGTTGGCTACTCGGCAGATACGTTCATTTTCATTTGCACGGAAACATAGAATAAAGACGTTTAACCAAAAATATTTCATAGCTTCTCCATTTATTTTAATTCCCTAGTGAATACAGCTTGTTACTTGAAAAATTACTTTTTGCGATAAGTTTCAAACTATTTTTTTTTAAATCATTTTTTAAAAGAATTAATCATCTTCCAGTTGAAAATGAAACTTTTTGGATACAAATTTATGTATTTTGTTGATAATTCGACTCTTTTTCAGAAGGTTAATTTTTTTAGTTACTAATTAATACTTTTCAGTTAAAAATTTAATTATTTGGTTTAAAGCAATAATCTTTTTGGCTTAAATGTTCAAGTATTTTAATGAAAATTCTTTTTTTTTTTCGAGGGGTATTCCACTTGATTAAACTCTCAAAAAGTCGAAAATTTTCGACTATTTAAAATCATTCACTAATCTTAGCTCAACTATTCGAGTATTAACGTTTTGAGTTTAACACGCGTCAACGACGTTTTGACTCGTCGACCCGTCGACATTCGTCGATAAACACTCCTTATGATGCTTATTATATCCTAGCCGATTTTAGCTCACTTATTGCTGCTAAATGAAACTAAATAATATTATTTTCAAATTGGAACCTTATTTTTCATATATTCTTAATGTCATATTTTTATGTCTAATCAAATATATTTCCCTATATTTCAAATTTTTTCTTAACCGCGATTTGGTTTACAGTAAAACTAATCTTTGAAGCATTACTTTTTGGTTTTAGATTCATGAATTTAGGTAAAACTTCGTATTTTCAGGTAGAAAAGTGAACTGTGCTATAGAAAATTCGCGTTTTTGACTTTAAAATTTTTTTAAAATTTGGTAGAAAATACAAATTTTTAGCTAAAAATGTGCTTTTATGCTGTAGAATCATATTTTGTATTGAAAATGTAAATGTTTTATAGATAATGCATGTTTTTTATGGAAAATTTAACAATTTTGTGGAAATTTTATGTATTTTGTTAAAAATCCATATTTTTTGATAGAATATCAAGCTTCGCGGCAGAAAATCCTTCTTTCTGCTTTAAAACTTACCTGTATGAATAAAACTTGATATTTTTTAAATGAATATTCAAATAATTGGCCTAAAGTTCAACTACGAAATGTATCCTTTACAAGTTTGAAATATAACTATTTAGTAGTAAATGCTAGTATTTTTTTTTGCAAATTCAGTTTTTTTATAGAAAATTGTTCCTTTTTGTGGAAAATTCATCTTTTTAGTTGAGGATCCTACTATTTGATTTAAAATGTGGGTTTATTCGTAAAATTGAACTGGTGGAAAATTAATTTTTTAACTGAAAGTTTGACGATTGTAATTTTGGTAAAAAGATTTTCTTTTTTAGTAGAAGAATAAACCAATAAAATATATCTTTTTCTGTTATTCCCCAATTTTCTTGAAAAATCTCACTATCACATATATTTTGAAAGAATTTCGGGCTTTGGTACTGTTAGGCGAGGGAGTTCAAAATATTGGGGTCAAAATTACCCCAAAATCAACTCCAGACTAAAATTTGAATAGGAGCGCGTCAAAATTAGGACATGTGCTGTCATCTGCTGAGAGTTTGAGGTCTCTACGTTCAACATGATACCGTTGAGCCTAAGTGCCCATGCTGGTTTTGTACTTAAATGAACAAATTGTAAATCATTTTCTGGGGTCATTCTGACCCCATATAAGTATAGTGCTCCAGATCCATAAAAATAAAAGATTTTAGTTTTGTATTTTTTGGAACTCAAATGATCATGGCAAGTATACATAAACCGAATATACACTACCCAGGATGAAGCCTATTTGTCTATTTTTCGAGTAGATATTGCAAAAATGGTTTAAATTTCAATGTTTTCTTAAATTTGTAATAACTTCCGTAATAATTAATATTTCTTAATTTACCTAGGCTCATTTCTAAGCTATTTTCCATATTTTCATAACAGCTTATGATTGTAAATTATAAAAAAATTCTTATTACAGTGCGAGAACTTAAATTATTTTTCCACAGTTTCACAAGAGCGTTATGACCGTAAATAAAAAAAAATATTATGACAGCAAGAACTTGAAGCTGTTTTACACTAATAAGATGTTTCGATACTGTGGAAAAATAGCTTGAAAATGAGCCTAGGTAAATTAGAAAATATTAATTATTACGGAAGTTATTACAAATTTAAGAAAACATTGAAATTTACACCATTTTTACAATATCTACTCGAAAAATAGACCAATAGGCTTCACCCTTGATTCATTTTGTACAGAATTTTGAGAGCATTTAAACCTTGAAGGAGCCAAAATTTTAGCTTTGACATAATTAAAATTAAGAGAACTTAATCAATTGTCAAAAAAGAGGTGATCCCAAACTTTTCACGGGTAGAGTACGTATACGAAATTTTGTCCTAACCTACAATTTGTTATTTTTAACATTTTCAGTCACAAATTAATGTATATCACGTCAGCGTCCAATGTGTGAAAAGCATCGCGATTCCTTATGCGTTGAATGTGTAGGCAAAGAGTAAAAATACAATTTTTTGAGTTTCTTAAGTAATTTTACTGCTCTTTTAGATTGAAAATGTTAACCTGATTAGAAACTCTTGCATATGTATGAAAATAGATAAAAATATTGAATTTCTTATTAGACCCTTATTTTTTTCTTGTCTAAATATACCTCGCATACGATCTTCAAAATAATTATACTTTTTGAATCAGTCTTAACTATGCGAATTTTTTTATTGATACGTGATATTAGAAGAGGACCCAAAACAAATTTTAGCTATAAATAATGAAAATTGTGAAAATTATGCATTTTTTAATAAAAAATTAATTTTTTTATAACTTTTAAATTTTGAGCATTTCGTATGCGCCTCCATAAAATTTTAATTAAAAAAAATTAGCAGAATATAATTTCTATATATTAAATAGCGTCTGTCAATTTTTTCAAGCTGAAACCATGCATACAATCAGTACGACAACGTTCCAAAGTCCGCTGGGGCCAATTTGACCCCATGTCAGGGAGAATCATCTTTTTTCTTCTCTAAGGTGTCAATATTTCACAAGTAGAGATTTAGTGTGGACGTGATCTCTTACCCAAATAATACAGGTTAATTTTTTTAACTTGAAACTTTCAAATACCATTTAAGATTTCGAACTTTCCGACACCCCCACTTCCAGGGGACGGCGTCGGGAACCGATTTTAACATCAGTGTATGTACTCTTCAGAGTAGTTAAATTTTGACTCAGGAAGACAAAATGAAAAGATGCTAACTCGCGTGCCGAATTCACGAAGCTTCAGAATCCCAATTAAATGTTATTGGGGATATCATCGCACTCAGCTATGTATCACCTTTTCATTTAGTCTTAACGAGTTAGCACATTCACATTTGGTTTCTCCGCGATGCTACCTTTTCATTTGGTTACCCTGATGTAAAAAAAATGCAAGATATTTTTCATATTCTCTCCTATACGATATTTTATGTTAAGCAAGTAGATAACATAGAAAAGCAGAAATCGCAATTTAGGTAGTGCTCTATATCT
>NC_046658.1:51101184-51113295 GCF_010883055.1 Belonocnema kinseyi | reverse complement strand
AGTAGTCTATTTTTAAACTTGCTTATTTTTCTTAACTATATTGGTATGAATAATAATATCATAAAGACTTATCATTTTGTGCGCATTTTTAATTTCATCACATTCGTTTCATATTAGAAATGGTCCAAATTAAATCAAATCCATTTTTCTTCCAATATTAAAGTTTGATATTTTTCCGCTCCACAGTGCTACTTTTTACCAGAAGAGAAGTATGATGATGAAAAATTTCTACCTAATTCTAGTTTTTTGTGCGTAAAGTAATTATTTTGAGATTTCGATACTTGACGCCCAAAATCCTAATAAATATAGGATCTGCTTCTATGCTGTTCCGTCAGAGTCCAGAACTGTGCATGAAAATATAGTTACGATTTGTTTTTGAGTTGAAGTTATACATTCTGAAGATAGTTGCGACCCTTATTTTTTAGGTTCTGAGCTCGGCACACAATCTTCTCGTGTTATCAAGAGATTTTAGACTTATTTTAAATAAATAAAAGTGTCAAATGACCAAACAATTCAAATGTTTTTAAAATAGAGTAGAGAAAAATCAAAATTGCTGCAA
Organism: Belonocnema kinseyi; assembly: GCF_010883055.1. Lineage (NCBI taxonomy): Eukaryota > Metazoa > Arthropoda > Insecta > Hymenoptera > Cynipidae > Belonocnema > Belonocnema kinseyi. Next base: position 51,112,736 of record NC_046658.1, on the reverse strand, counting down.
TAATTACATCTGTTCGCCACAATTTCACTGTATAAACAACCATTAGTGTGAATATCGGGCTTCGTATTTAAATCAATGGAAATCAAAGTTTGGAATTAATGAAAATCGGACTTATTGAAATTGTATTATTTCTGATTCAAAACAATCAAGATTGAACAATTTTAATTTTAATTACAGAATCTCGAAAATGAAGGATTTCAGATTGAGGTTTCGACAAAAGGACAATTTCGAAACCTTAATTTGGAGAACGTTAATTTTGAATTGCAAGCGTTTAAAATTCAGTAATTTAAAATTCAACACTATTGAAATTACAATGTTTTAGCAGTTCGAAAATGGAAAATAAATTAAATATTTTAAAGTCAAAGCTCTTAAAAATGTAATTATTCTAAAAGTAAAGTTTAAAATAAAAAGTCGTTTCTGTACTTTTTCTAAAGTATGAAGTGACATTAAAAGTGATTGGATAGATTTTGGTAGTAAAAATGTGATTTAAAAAAAAAAGAACTGTCATTTTCATAGTTAAAAATTCAAAAGCCTTAAGTGTTGTGAACATTTAAATTTTATTTATACAAAGAAGTTTGAAAATTATATGATTTATTATTGGACACTTTCAAAGGTTTGTATCACTATCAAAGGTTTTAATTTTTAACATTTTATTTCGAATTTCCTGTATATCTCAGTCAAAGAATTTCAATTTTAAATTATTTATTTTTTAAATCGCTAACTAGAAATCGAAAAATTTTTGTCCAGTTAAAGTAAAAATTATAACATCTATAAAAAACAGTTTTTCTATATCCGATTTTAAAATATTAATATTAAAATTGTTTAATCATAATTCTGTCGCAGGCAAAATTGTGCAACTATCAGCTCTTTCAATGTAATATTCTATCACTTAAAAAAATTAAGAAAACCAGACAATTTTGTACGCTTAAAATTAAAACCACAAAATTAGGAATACCTAAATCTAAAATTATTACGTTTTATACTGACCCAAATTAAAACGAAATAATTTAGAATATTTATGTAAATCAAAACCAACATTGTCTTACATGTAATTTAGAACTTAAAAAACAAGAAAAAATGTTTACATAATTTTTCTTATCAGCATTTTATAGCTGTTTCTTGCGGTCAATGAAAAGTCTTCTTTTTTACGGTGGACATGATTATAAGTGACTTGAACGTCTGAAACTAAACAATCAAACGGGATTCGAAAGAGTACAGGTTTGGCTAGGGAATAGACGACAATCATTTATTTCCGGCCAAAATTTACAAAATGGCGGACCTTAGGATTTTATTTTTCAAAAATATAATTTTTTCAGTTAAAAATCAAGATGAAAATTAAAGATCATTATCAATCTTCTTCATAATAGTCTAAATTATAGCTATTGATGTATAGAAAAACATTCGAATTTCAGATTGATCATTTGAATAGTTTTTGAGTTACAATGCCCGCCAATCGTAAAAACGCTGTTTTGAGAAAAATGCGTTTAAGTTTTGTGGAACAATTTTTCGTGTAAAACACCTACTCACCTTCAATCAGCTATGCCATGTCCATAACAAATCTCTTCTGACTCTTCAAGCAGGGAGTCACATAGTAAGGAGCAGAGTATAAAGGAAGTGTTTTTGAGTGAGAGGTTGAGTGATGCAAATAACAGAAGTGAAAAAGTGAGCAATACTTTGAAGGGTTTAATTTAGTTTGTAGGTTGTCTCGGAGGTTAGTTTTTTGGCGTTCGGGGAAGGGTAGGGAAACGGTTGCATATAAGTAGCAACGCCAGCGCAAGTTAGGTAGAGACAAGCACGGAACAAGATCAGGTAGCAGGGTGGGACAGTAGAGTTGTGAAATAGGTTTAGCAAGTTACATTGATTTGATGGATAGTCGGAATTCAGACGAGGAAGTGTTCGGTAAATCGAAGCGTGAGGAACAAAGGGGAAAAAACACAAAAACAGTAGGGAGGGAGAGATTAAGGCCCGAGAGTTTTGGATCAATCGAGAAATTCGTTAATAGGAAAAGGCATAGGGTGAAGAGGGCAAGTAGTAAGTACAAAGTAGGAACAGGATCCACCCATAACAATCTTAAAATGTAAAGGACGCCGCAGGGAAAGGAGAAAATTGGAGCGGGGAGAAAGAAGAGGGGGAAGATGAAGAAAAGTTAAACGTAGAGGGAAAAAGAAGATGAAAATTCACAGTTGAATGATGTGCGAAAAATGATGTTGAAAGTGATGGAATATATAAAGTAAACGAGGAGAAACAGGGAGAGGAAATAAAGCAAGAAATCAGGCGGAAAATGGCGGAGCTTGAGAGAGAAATTAATGCATGGGGAGAAATCTGAGAAAAAATAGAAAAATGATGCAGGCACTCGAGCAAAGATAAGAAATGCAGGGAAAGCCTAATAAAAGATAGTGGAACTGGAAGTTAGAATAGAAAAAATAGAAAGCCTAAATCGAGCGTTTTGGAGGTGGTGAGAGTGGGAATAGGGGAAAGAAGACTGAGAAAGATAGAAATAAGAATAAAAAAGAAAAAAGGGGAGAAAGAAAAAGAAAAGTAGTGATAAAGGGTAAAAGCTTAGAAGAGGAGAAGTAAAAGCAAGGAGGGGAAGAAGTACTAGAAAGGATTGGTGCTAAGGTAGAAATGGAGAAGGTGCGAAGTGTAGGTAGGGAAGAGCGAAGAGGGAAGGAAATGGTACTGAAGAAACAAAAGAAATGGGAACATAAGAGGGAGGTGATGACAAAGAAGAGGTTGTTATATGGGAGCCCGGTGAGAATAGAGAATGATTTGACATGGGTAGAAAAGAATATGCAGTATGCATAGAAAAATAGAGAGAGGCGAAGGAAGAAAGGTAAAGCGAACATGGGTTAAGTATGGGAGAATGCTGGTAAACGGAGTACGGTGGGATTGGAATGAAAAAAAGGAAGAGATAGTAAGAAATGAGGTGCCGAGAAGGTAGTTAGGGAAATAAGAAGTAGTAAGAAACAAAAAGAGACGAGAAATAAAAGTAGAGAATAATAGAAGATATGTTCACGGAATATAACAGGATTGGCGAGAAAAGATACGGAGCTTAAAAGAAATTTGACAAAACGGGATATTGTAAAAATGATAGAGACGTGGATAGATGAAAAGGATGGGAAATAGTAATCGCAAGGTTACCAAGAGGTGGCAAATGGTAAGTATAAGTTGCAAATCAGAACAATAAAAAATGTAATGCAATGGGAGGAATAGTAATGGGAGTAAGGAACGGATATAAAATGGGGAAAGATAAGAAAAAGAGGAAAAGAGAAAAAAGGCTTATTAGTAGAAGAGGTAAAGATGGAAGGAGAGAATTGGAAGGTAGTGGCGGTTTATGTAAACGGTGATATGCAGGAAAAAGTGGAGAAGATGAAAGAAATGATTGAAGAAAGTAAAGAAAATATTAGGCATATAATAGGTGGGAATTTCAACGCCAGAACAGAAGGTAGGGGTGAAGAGGGATGGGGAGAAGAGAGAGAAAGAGAATCCAAAAATAAGGTACTGAATAGAGAGGTAAAAAAGTTGGTTAAGGGTTTGGAGGTTTTGGGATAGTTTATCTTGAATCGAGATAAAGAGGAAGATTAGAAAGGAGAATATACATACACCGGAGGAGAAAAGGGAATGGTAATTAATAATGTGATAGTGGATGATGAGGTCAGAGAGAAGGTCCAGAAACTAGAGGTAGGTGATTATATTGATTCGGATCATTTTCTCCTGATAGTGACATTAGAGGGAGAAAAAAGTAATAGCAATATGAATAAAAAGGGAGTAATAGTAAAAAGTGTAAAAAAAAGGGATTGTCTCAGTAAGGAAAAGAACATGTGAATGAATAGGTCAGAAATATCAAAATGAAAGAGGGAGTGGACTGAATTTTGTTTTTAAAAGAAAGAGGAAAATAATAAAAGGTTTGAGGAAGAGAAGGAGAAGGCTAGGACGGAAGAACAGTTATGGAATAATAATGGATGAATAGGCAACTAGTATATATATGATTACAAATGAAGTACAGAAAAATGGAGGGACGGAATTAGAGAAATAGGCATGGATAATTTTTAACCAAAAAGTTGACTTTTTGACAGTGAAAGGTAAATTTTCAAGAAAAGAGTAAAGTTTTTAAACTAAAAAGCCAAATTTTTTTGGAAAACAGTGGACTTTTAAATTAGAAAAGATGAATTTTTAACAAGATAGTTAAATTCTTAACAAAAAAGATGAAATTTCAACAGACAGGAATAAGTTTCTACCCAAAGGGACATTTTGAAAAAATATATGCAATTTGTATAAAATATTCACAATTTCAACGAAAAAGTTGAATTTTCTATAAACAAGATTAACTTTCTGCCCAAAAGATGACTTTGTAACAACATATATGAATTTTTAATCAAATAATGAAATTTTTAACAAAGGAGTTGAATTTTTTACAAATAAGATTATCTTTTTGCCCAAAAGTAAGACTTTTCAACAATAAAACATGAATTTTCTAGCAAACAGTTAAATTTTTAACTTGTACATTGAAAAAACGAATTCAGGTCCGATTTCAGGTACTGCAAACGATACCTAAAATAGCACTTTTCAGGATAGGTCACGAAACTTTTTAGTTAGGGTTCGGCGTACTATAAAGTAAGTGAGGCTGGGATCTGATCAGCTTATGGACATATATATCTATACCTTCTGCTACAATGAGGGCATTGATCCCAACTTTGGCATGTAGACGTTCACTTATGTTAACAGGTGTGATAAAAAATAATGTGCGACTCATCCTTCGTCTCGAGAATTAAATTGGACTGGAGTAGATTGGAGTGGATCGCAATGAATTGGTTTGTAATGGATTGGAGTAGATTAAAATGGAGTGGAATGAACTGGATTGGGATGAAGTGGAATACCATGGATCGAATGGATTGAAATCGGGTGGGTTTCTTATTAATTGGATTGAATTGAATAAAATTGGATTTGAAGTGATTAAAGTGGATTGAATGGGACTATTAAATTGAATTAGAATGGAAAAACATGGATTGGAGTGTATTGGAATGGATTAGATTTAAATGCATTATATTGAAGTGAATTGGATTGAATTGGAATGGATTGGTTTGGGTTAGATTAGATTGGAAGGAATTGGATCGGAGTGGATTGAAATGAAATGAATTTAATTGGATTAGATTGGAATATATGGAGCTGGAATTAATGAAAATTTTGAACAAATGAGATTGTATTGAAGTGTATTCAAGTGGATTATATTAAATTAGAATGAATTGGATTATAGTGGAATGGAGTGGATAGGCATGGAATATTGTGGATTTAAAATAATTCAATTTGATTGGAATGAATTGAATTGGACTGGGTTAGATTGGATTGGATTCACTCTCGGTTTTTTAGATTAGGACTCTAAATGACCTAATTGCACTTATGATCGACTTCTGTGATAAAAAATAGTGTGTGCCACTCGGAACCTAAGTGGCACTTTGCCTTGTGTGAATTGCAATATTCGGCTCGTCTCGGATACACCTCAACTCCGACTCGTACTGCAGATTTCACACTCGACCGAAAAAGTGCCATTTAGGTTTCTTATATCACAACTAGCTAGCAAACTAATTTAAAGTATAAACATCTTCAAAATTATTGATAAAGCATTGCACATGCAACAGGAACAAGTTCATGTTGATGAAAGTTTTTAAATAAAATCGCAAACTGACGTATACTAATAAACTGTTGCAGTGACATGCTATAACAGTTTCAAGAAAATAGGCATCTTCAATTCAAGTCATATTTATAGATAAATTTTTAATAATATTACGAAGAGTAAAATGAAATTCATCCCAGTGTACATACTATATTTCAAACCCGGAAGCGGAATCCATGGAACAGGAAACACTTGCCAGAATTTCGTCTCCCTGTTTGTACGTATACCTAGTTGTATTTACCCTCTGAATGTGTACGGAACACGTATTATATGCTCATAAATATATATAATTTTTTCCTCAAAGTATTCGCACTTTCGGATACGGTAACATATACGTAACTCCGCAGCGTATAAATCTTTGGAATCGCACAGATAATCCCCCCTTCTTGTTTCTCACGCTTCACGAATTCCGAGCGATCCTCACCAAGGATATCGCTTCCTATCCAAGAATATATTATATTGACAAGCGCAAAAAGCACTAGGCATCAAGTATTTTTTATTCTTATTCATCTTGTCTCGTTTTCTTCAGAAACCATCGACAGTCACAAAAAAAATGAAAAAGCACGAGTGAAATATTTTCCGGGTCGCAGCGGAACTCTGATTTCAACAGGGTTCACCGTGAAATGTTTCGAGGGTTATTAGATTCGGAATATCCAGAGTTTTCGAATTTATACAAGCATTTCAAATAGCCTGATATATTCATTAAAAATTAAAATTTATCACATACTGCCAATTCAATGCTTCTTTTAACCTTTCTATTCACAGAATTATCCACAAATTCTAGAAAAGAACGTTCAGCGCTATCTAAAAATGTATTGAAAAACATTTTATAGATAGATTAATATTTTGTTACTGTTTAAGGTAAAGGTACTAATTATTGGGTGCGCATTAGTTCTCAAGGTTCGACAGATATTTTTCATGCTAAATTGTAAATCAGAATCCATATTAAATCAAAATCAATATCATGTGAATGATAGTACTCTAAACTATAAAATCAGAAAAACTCCATAATATAAGAAGTGAAATTCATTCCGAATTTAATATTTACGATAATGTCGTTTCTTAAATTTATAAAAATTTGCCATTTTCTTAATAGACAAACGCTTGAAAAATCCGATTATAAAAGGAATAACTTATGAAGCGAGAAATTGAGATAAAAGAATCTAAATAAATAGGAACCCAGATAGCATGTGAGAGTGGACAACTTATTTGTCTTTTTTGGCCAATTTCGATTCTTAACTTCCACTATGTATGCTTAAGGTACGTGAATAGACAAAATTAAGGGTGGAGTTCCTAAAAACACTTACCTCCGATTAATTTGGAACTCAGTATACCTGTTCATTTTGACGTGCTGATCACGAATATGATAGTAAAAATACCCATGTGACTGGCCACAGAAATAACTCAAGTCACACACGGCCCCCTTCCCAATGTCTCATGGGGCGGGGGCGGAAAGGCATCCCTCTAATTGGTCACAAAAATAACTCAAGTTACACACGCCCCCTTTCCAGCATTTCATTGGGGCGAGAAAGCATCCCAATGACTGGTCACAAAAATAACTTTGGTCATACACGACCTCCTTTCCAATGTGTCATGGGGAACGGGAAGGCACCACTGTGACTGGTCCCAGAAAAAACGTAGGTCACACACGACCCTTTCTCCAACGTGTCTCGGGCTGGGGCGGGAAGGCATCCCAACGACTGGCCTCAAAAATAACTTAGGTTAGACACGACCCCATTTCCAACGTATCATGTAATGAGTGAAAAGACGGAATTAACTGCGAGCAGCTCTCCGCGTGCGGAGATTCAAAGAAGGGATGGGAAGAGTGAAGCTTCAAAATAAGCCTCCTCCTGGTCTCCTTCCGACCAATAAAAGCTCTCGTAAGTTTCGCTTCTGCCATCCATTCTACGCGCTCGAACTCAACCTTCCAAAAATTTTTCATACAATTTAAGTTGCACCGCTAAACATTTTGCAATATATCTGGGATTTTTCATATTTATCGTCTATTTTGTCGAAAACTATCAGTTGTCGGGTAAAAACATATTCAACATAAAATATGCATTTTCAAAGGATCTACAACTTTTATTTGAAGCTTTTTTGAAAAATGTTCACTATTTACTGAGAGAAACGTAAAAATACATCATTTTTATTGGTTTTTCATAGTTTTCACCATAAAAATCAAATTTTAGGGGATTTTCCCTATCATATTCATGATCAGCGCGTCAAAATACATAGGTATGCGAAGTTTAGGTTTAATCGGAGGTTTGCACTTTTCGGAACTTTATCCCCTATTTTCAAGAAAGGTTATGAACTGAAATTTAGAAAAGTTTCTTTTTATTATTTTCTCTAAAGTATGCAGCAGGTTCAAGTTGTTAAACAACGTTCTTATTTATTTTTTTATCGTTATTCATTTTCTATGATAAGCCTCTTTGTAGTTGGATTTTCGTAAATGGACGAATAATTTTGACGCGACGTGTATATTACGCATTACTAATATTTTCCTATTTTAAATAAAGAAAGTCAGAAGAATAGATTTTAAAAAACTATTTATTTTTATCAAATTTGAAGGTTTACCAGTTTTTCTATTCAGTTTTCAAAAACAACGTCGATCAAATGATCACCTTTATTGTGAATACAAAATTCAGCTCTTGTCCTGTTATTTTCCATGACATTTGCAGCATCTCGGGCTATATCGCAGTGATTTCTGCTCGAATATTGTCCTTAAGCTCATATTAAGTCTTCGGTTTGTTGGTATACACTTTGCTTTTCAAAAATCCAACACAAGAAAAAGTCCGGTGCCGTTAAATCGGGTGATCTCGGTGGCCAGTCAATATAAACAACTGAACGATTATATTTAATGAAAATTATCACTATTTCCGCGCGTTTTAATGGAATTCATGTACCGTCTGGAATTCACGGAATTCATGCAATCTGCGTAATTCAAGAAATTTATAGGCATTTGCAGTATTCATGAAATTCACAGAATTCAAGGAATTTACGGTATTAATAGCATTCACGGAAAACACGGAATTTATGGAAATGAAGGAATTGAGTTAATAAAATTATTGGAATTCAAGGAATTCATATAATTCGCGAAATTTTCGGAATTCCTGGAATTGAATGAGCTTAAGAGATTTATGAAATGTATGGAATTCAAGGAATTCGTGGTAATGCATGAGTTCCATACATTCCGTGAAGTTTGCGATTTCATTGAATTTTATGATCTCATTGAAGTTCATGAATTCCGTGAATTCTATGTATTCCATCAATTCCGTGATTTCCATGAATTCGGTCAATTTCGTCATTTCCGTAAATTCCAAGAATTCCGTAAATATCTTGAACTTCCGAAATTGCTTGATTTGCATAAATTCCAAAAAATTAATGAATACCCTAAATTCTGTAAATTCTGAAAGTTCTATGAAATCTTTGAATCTCTTTACTGCCGTACAAACTATAAAAAGATACGTAAGTGATATTGCCGCTCAGGGTTATTTTTTTAAACATGGCAATGAAAAAGTCGACCCAAGCGGCAATGTCACTTCTGTATCTTTTTATTTTGTACGGCCGCTTAATTAATTGTATTCTGTGCTTACCTTGAATTTCTCGAAATGCGTGAATTTTTTGAATTGCGTGAATTTCTTGAATTCCGAGAATTCTGTGATTTTCAATAATTCCTTAAATTCCATGATTTCCTTGAATTTCATAAAAGCGCGCGTTATATATTATATAATAAAAAAAAATTAGCTCTGCCAGGAAAATTATTTTTTTCCAAGAACAAAATGGTTAACATTTTTTCTACTGGCTACTGGATTTGTATTATAATATTCCAATACCCGTGTGGAAATAACCCCATTTGGCCCTATTACAAGTCGAGCACTAATCGGGGGCTAGTCGAGTTATTTATTTTGACAAAGTACCCATTTGCGGACTAATCGGGGACTAGTTGGGCTTTTTGTTGTCAAAATTTCAGTCGGGGCCTGGTTGGTAGTTGCTCATGGGCTAGTCGGGCCTTTTTGTTCATTAATTTCCGTGTGGGTAATCTTCAGGCTCTGGTCGGGACCTAGTGGGGCTCTGGTCGGGTTAGTCTTATTTTTGAGTTTTCAGCGAGGTTTTATCAAATGAGGTAATATCTAAAAAATATACTTAATAAATAATTATTAAGTCAATGATTTTATATGAAAATCAACTTTTTATAAAAACAACGATCAAAATCTTCAAAAAGACGTAATCTTATTTTTTTGTAGTATTTTTTAGAAAATTGCTAATTTCTAGGAACATTTATAAATACCTTTGTATATAATTTTAAAAAAATCCATATTGGAAAAGATACATATCGATGTAGGTGAAAAGTCTGCCGAAGGTCATAAGACTCTAAATTTTTGCAGATGCTTATATATAAATTGATCTGAAAGGTTTGCCACATGTAAATAAAGTCTAGTCCTTCATGTAACTGAGATTGGAAAGAGAACAAGTTTTTTATTAATCAGTAAAGGGCAGTATACTAGCAGTAAACTATTAAGCACGGTACAGTTTAGATTTCGCTACTACTTTCATTTGAGTCTTGCGGTACTGAAATGGTAGCTTTAAAGAAAATCTGCAAGGGCGCGACGTGCCGCCTCTCGCGCAACAGAAATGACGCGTCGAGTGTTTAAGGCAGCAGTCCACATATAACGAAGCATAATTACCTGGAGAAGAGACTACCGTGATCAACATGGCGGTTCCTTCACAGTGAAGCTCTTCGATTGCTGCGTTCCAACTGAAGTTTTTTTTTAAAATTAAAATTCCACAAATTGTGGGAAATTTTAATTACATAAATTTATGCATTTTTAAGCGTAGGATATGTTCCACATTAAATCTTGGATAAATTTGAGCACTTTTAAATATTTCAAAAAAATGTATGGAGATTTCCGTAAATAATAAGTATTTTGACAACCCTTAGGGGCTGTTCCACAAATTTTGGGGAGTTTGGTTAATATTCCACGCGGATGTATTATCATATGACCCCCAATAGTACTCGATCATGTCCCGACTAGGATAAAAGTAGGCAGGATCATATCATACCAATAATCGCCAGTGCCCAGACATTTTTACATTTTTATCAGAGAAGGTATTAGATTTGTACCAAATGTAATCGCCCCACTCCCAGTCTTTGTCAAATATCCATGTTTTGAGACCCCCTGAATTTGAAAAATAGATTTTTACTGTCTGCCCGTTTCCACAATAAATTTTGAAAAAATAATTCTATTAGATTGGCCTTTGGTACACTCCTTTAGTGTCCTAAACTGAAAGTCAAGTTAGTTAGCCAGTTATTTCAGATGAAAATTTAAAAAGTGGGTACATTTTGAATATTTTCCAGACCCCTTTATTCCATTCTAAAATTCTCTGTACAGTTATTCATAATATTTAAAAAGTCTAACCAATCATTCAAATAATTTTTTTACGAAAAATTACTATACTCATAAAATTTACAAAATTCCAAAAAAACACGAACATGAACATTTTAAGCCAAATAACGCACGAAATGAAAAAAAGTCAAGAAAAGAAAAATGTTACTTTTTAATGCCCTACAAGATTGTCGTAATACCTTTGTGAATTTTTATGAAAAATCGAAAATTTAAATTTTGATAGAATACAAAATAATGAAAAATCAAAAAATTAATTTTTCGGCTAAACTATGCAAAATACGGAAAAAGATAAGTTGACAAGAAATGTGCATTTAAAAAAGATATACAAATTTTTTACCTATTACTAGGCAGTGTGATAAGTCCCTGAAAAATGTAACACGGAGACGTTTTTTTGACCAAAGTCGGTTTTATTTTTCAACATACTCTCCTTTTAGGTCGATACAGCGAGTCCAACGATTTTCTAACTTTTTGATACC
>NC_046658.1:51079643-51101084 GCF_010883055.1 Belonocnema kinseyi | reverse complement strand
GATTTCATGCAATTTTGCTTGTGCAACTAAGCATGAATGAACGGGCGCATTGTCGTGATGATAAAGCGGTTTTTTCTTCTTCAAATGCGGTCGTTTTTCGGCTATTTCGATTTTCAATCGGTCCAATAATGATGAGTAGTATGCTCCGCTTATGGTTTTACCTTTTTCAAGATAGTTCACGAATATTATGCCATGTGCATCCCAAAATACGGAGGCCATAACCTTTCCGACCCAATGTTGCGTTTTTGGACGCTTCGGAGCACTTTATCCCGGTGGAACCCACTGTTTTGCATGTTGCGTTGCCTTAGGAGTGTAGTAGTGGATCCAGGTTTCATCCATGGTTATGAATCGGCGCAAAAACTCGGTCGGCTTACGCGAAAATAATGCCAAATTCTGCTGGGAAGTTGTCACACGAATTCGTTTTTGGTCCACTGTGAGCAAACGCGGCACCCATCGCGCGCAGAGCTTCTTCATGCCCAAAACTGAATGCACGATATTGCCCACACGTTCCAATGATATGCCTACAGCATTAGCTACCTCTCTCAATTTTAATTTCGGGATCATTCAACATCATATCATGGATTTTTTCGACATTTTCTGCTGTAGTGACCTCTTTTGGGCGCCCAGATCGTTCAGCATCAACTGTGCTCGTACGGTCACAACGAAACTCGGTAAACCACTCATGAATGGTTCCAATCGACGATACAGAGTCCGGGTAATATTTATCCAGCTTGGCCTTGGTCTCGGATATCGTTTTTTTTGCGAAGATAGTAGTGTTTGATCAAAACTCGAAACTCAGATTTTTCCATATTAAAAAAAACTCGGAGATTAGTTTCTTCTCAGTGCTGTAACTTTTTGAAAGGATGCCTAATTTTCGTTTTAATCGTGAAAAACATCATTAACAGTAAAAAAATCTTCGCTCTGCGTGTGCACATTCTCAACACAACTTTTGACTTTCAATTTCTTTTTCGTCTTATATGTGGATTTTCAACAAATTAAATTTTTTTATGTTTATATGCTATTTTTTACGATTAAAACCAAAAGCAGAACTATCAAAAAATTATTTATGACAAATGAAATCATTTTTACATTCTCTTCAGAAAAGGTAATAGATTTGTGTAAAATTTGACTCCCCCCTCCCCTGTTTTGGGTCAAAAGCTCTATGCTTGGAGACCCCCTGAATCCGAAAAACAGGTTTTTACGAACGTGTCTGTCTGTATGTCTGTCTTTATGTCTGCCTGTCTGTGTACACGATACTTTTGACAAAATTGATTTATTAGTTTGGCCTTTTGTACACTTTTTGAGTGTCTTAAGTTAAGTGCCAAATTCTTTAGTCAGCCATTTTGGATAACAATTCTAGAAGTGAGCGCATTTTGAAAATTTCTGAGACCACATTTTTCATGACTCAAAAATTCTCTGTACTCTTGTTCATAGTACTTGAAAAGAAAAATGTTAATTTTTTATAGCGAAAAGATTATCATAATAACTTTTTGAATTTTTTTGAAAAATTAAGAATTTTAATTTTGGCCGCACAAAAAATAATCCAAAATTGCATTTTGCGGTAAAACTATGCAAGATAGGGGAAAAAATGGTAAGACAAACATTGTTCACCCCAAAAATATCTACAAAATTTGTTATTGAATACTTTTTATAGGACACGTAGTTATTGTTTTATTTATAAAAGAACATTAAAAAATACAACATTTTTTTGACACACGACACAAGCTAAGAAAACATAAATAGATAAAATTTGTTCATCGTAAGTACAGCAAACAATTGTTATTAATGGTTTTTACATTTTTATCAGAGAAGGTATTATATTTATGTATAATTTGACACCCACCCCAATTCTTGTCAAGTATCCACGTTTTGAAACCCCCTAAATCCAAAAAACAGGTTTTTACGAAAGAGTCTGTCTGTGTGTGTGCCTGTCTGTCAGTGAGCGTATTTTGAATATTTTTGAGACCACTTTTTTCAAGATTCAAAAATTCTGTGTATGGATATTCTTGTTATTCAAAAAGTCTAACAATTTATGTTTCTTACTTTTGTCATAAAATCAAAAATTACCAATTATAATTTGTTATAAGGAAAACCGCAGGATTTCGCCGGGAGCGGGTGCTAATCTGAAAAATTGCACCCGCTCCCAACGAAATCGCGGTAAAATTTCAGTCGCAACCACGTCTCACGACCGTGAGATAGGTGGTTACAGTCTGTAACGGAATCAATACGACGATCCAGCAAAAGCCTCGTGCACCCTAAGAACACGGAACGACTTGAAAGAGGGTCGGGATTGTGAAAATGAGACCATATGAACTCCAATCTAACATAACGCTGTTAAAGATTGGTGACCTTCTCAGCATAATACCAATGCATGGTATGAATAATAATAACAATAATAATAATATACAATTATGCATGCATGGGAATGATATACAATTTCAGAGATAAACTCAAGCGTGAGGCACGAGATACGTGATGAGAATGTGTTTGACAAAACCGAAGGAGCTTTAACAAAAGGGAATTCAGAATCATCAAATTACTGTTGTCGATGGTTAGACCTTTTGTTTTAAAAAGCCTGTACACAAAGACCAAACGCCTACCGCAAAGTAAATACATTATCGAGCGCGAAGCGCGAGAACCAACGTTCGCGTGCCCTAGGTGCGTCCAGACTTGCGAGCCGCGTGCGCAACGCGCGATGAGGATGTGCCCGCGGGGCGGGCAGCTTTTTTAAAATAACTTTTCTTATATATTTCATTCTGCAAACTTTTATTTCACTAAAGTTGTTATACCTAGGACACCGTTTGCATCGCAGATGTTCTTGGCGAGATGTATGTTTTTTTTGTGTTAAAAAAAAGTCATATACACGGTTCTGTTGTTACGCAAAAACTTAGGAAATGGAACATTGCTGTTTAGACAAATGCGATCAAAGATCTCTCATAATAATTGTTAATCGCACCTCGTATTCTTGCAAAACATAATTTTTTCATTTAAGTTTTCGTCGTTTTATAACAGATAAAAATGAAGATGTTTTTTTAATTTTAGAAATTTTATTAGCTCAAGACAATAAGTTTTAAGTATTAAAAACATCAGAGTCTGAGTACATTTGTAGCTTTTCACTTACAATAATGATATACAAAACAAGGTTTAAAACAAGATTTATTTCAGCATTAAAAATAAAGATTTTCAATCAAACAACGTCAATTTGTAGAAAATGTTCAAGGAATAATTTTGATTTTTTAATCTTCATCCATATCTCAAACCCTTTGCGAGAAAAAATGTTTCGTGTAATTTCAATGGAACCGAGAATTTCATTTTAGGATTAAAGCTATTATTATTCTTACTGATTTATCAAATTAAAAATTGTAATTAATCGTTTGAATAAATGTTCTTAAAAGTTAATTAAATAAATTTAATTGATTTATTCTTTAATTCAATTTAATGGTACCATTGTTTAACTTTACATTGGAATGCATTCCTCAATTTCAATTAAAATGAAGAGTGTAGCTAGGTTCATCGAAATTATAACTGCCATTTGTGTTATCTTAAAATTATCACTTTTCACTCTAAACACGCAAAAAGGTTTAAACTATTCAAGGTATCAGAAATCATTACAATATGTAACGAGAATCTACTGTTATTAATTTTGCCATAAAATGTGCTACCAATAGGTCTCACCGATCAATTTTTAGTTTTTTTTTTGTACCTACCGATAGATTTTTTATTTGCTCTTCAATAATTAAAATATTATTACTAAATTTAAAATATTCAAATGAAGTAAAGGCCTATTATGGAATTCCTGTGTTTGACCACAAGGTCCCTCCAATCGCTTCTCATGTAAAGTAAAGCTACCTTGCGTTAGGTACCCTTCTTCGCGGGTGGTCATATATGACATAAACTCTTATTTTATAGCTCGGTTCTTTGCAATGAAATCAGCAAGCATTCCATTCGGCAGCACCTAATAAAATATTAACCAATTTTTACACAATAGTAATTATTACAGAAAAATCATTAAAATTTTATTGCATGGTGCAGGATGGACTTTTTTCTTTGTTTTATTACCAAAAGGCCAGAATCGACCAAAATATACTTTATTCTATATAAAGAAAAAGCAAACTAAGATTTTTTATACGGACTCACCCGAGCTTGTTTCCACATTGCATGGAGCAGTAGGTATATTATAAATTTAAAGTAGGTGCATTCTAATTTTCTTATATGGAAATTTTGATTTCTAATTCATTTAGGTTAGAAGGGCTTGTATGCGGAAAAAGTTTTAAACTTTCAAATATAAAACAATTCACCTTTAAATGCTTAGAAATAACAGAAATTATATACGTATATTTAATCGCTGCAGGGTTCCAGTGGCAGCAACTGCTGTCTAAGAAAATAAAACTGGCTCCGAGCAAATTACGGTAAATCACACCTATGGCCACATCGCATGACCGTATGATGGGTTGCCATAGGGCGCGAAGAAACCCTTACAATAGGTCAGTAAAATCCTCCTGGGTCGTAAGGACACGGAGCGAACTAAGGATGGCAGCATTCTACATCCATCTCGCAAATGCTTTGGCATACTTTTGGCACGCGGGTATGGCTATATCGTTACGAATCAGTAAGTTTCGCACCTCCGAGAGCTCCGTTTACAAAGACAATTTTATACCTGTAGATAAATTTTATGCCTGTAGAAACGTAGTTCTCGCGTGATAATGACGTATGTATAGCATGTCTTCTAGGTATTCAGTGTGTGCACGAATTTCTGCGCACCTATCTTTGGGATCTTCTAGACGTAAAATGTAACCGCGGTGTACTAAGGTGGAAATTACTCCATCCTGGCACGCAAAACTAAAAGTCTCTGTACTTAAATTAAGAACTGATGATCTGAGGACAGCTTCAGTTTACTCCTTCGACAAGTACAGATCTTCTACATTTATGTGAAAATTTCCGTATTTTCTTGTTAAGTACTGTTGCTTGAATTTTTCAACTTCCGCTTTCCTTAATTGCGCTTTTGTAAGTCTAACATCCAGATGGAGTATTGCACTTTCCTCACTACTAATGTTAAAATTTAGGCCAAATATCTCGGACGCCTGTTTTGCGTCTTTGTAAAGGAACACTCCTTCGACAATCATCTCGTCTTTTCTGATTATTTTAAGAAGAGGATCTCTTCCATTTACAGCAGTGTAAGTTGTACGCAGAACAATTGAGCTGCGAAGAAATTATGGATTCAACAGTACGTGCCCGCCTTGACATCATAAAATGTGTAATCGCATGAATAGGTCTCGGCATTTTTAAGATGTCTGATGACATTAATATCCACAATATCAGAGTTCACGGACACGTCAGTACTTTTCCTTCCTTTAGATTATTTTTCGATGACTTGTACAATACGAAGTTTATACCAATCTCTCCTGTATACCACTCGACGATATTAAAAAAGACTCTAAAGATGCTTTGAGCTAGACGCATAGGCCTTCATATCAACAATATAAAATACATAAGTGACCCTATTCTCGCAAGAGTTAATAGCAAAATCTGATTCAAAAGAGTAGAGAGCTCATGATGTCACCTTCAATGACGGCCCTCTGAAAAGTAACGCTGGTTTAATAAACGATCATTTCTAAATGAGATAATAAATCTAGTTTCCCGAAGGGGCATCTATCTCTCTATGCATTCATTACTATGTTTAGATATACTTTGAGTTTTCCGAGTGACAGATGATAAGTTTATGCCAGGTTGAATTGCAAGCTTTCTGGCAGTCGATTCAGGCCATTGACAGGGCTCGCTGATGAGTTGCTGCGTCTTTGCCGACGCATCTGTCAATTAACAGTTCTCTCGGCAGCCTGCTACACATTTCTTCGAGCCATGTTGTTCGTACATCTCTCTTCACAGAGGACCAATTATTTTAAGAATCCTGCCGCTTAGGATAGATCTGAATATATTTACAGTGTGTTTAAGAAAATTATTGGCCTATAGTTCTTTGGGCTGTACAGAGAAATGGGCATCTCCGAATTTAAATATGATGTGATGATGCGGGTTAGATTTTATTCTGCAGAAGTAAACTTTTTTCGTCGAAGTTTTTAAGACGATTTTGGACAGAAACACGAAGGTCGCGGAAGAAGCACAATAAGTTAGAGAGACATACAGTTTATTGTCCCTGACACATCTCTTCCTCTTCTTTATTCATCGGTTTGCGTCAGATAATACCCGTACTTTTTAAAAATGTGCTGCTAGATTGTTAGCAGCTATTTAGCTTTTGGCACGATTGTGACGCCTTCGCTTGGTGGTTCGTGCCTTCGGGACCATCCATGGAAAATTTTACGCCACTGCTTATTAATTATTGTAATTGTATTCAACGGAAACCAATGGTACAGGCACCTACCATTCGCAACCCGCGGACGCGTCAAGATAATATTAATTCTTTCTGGGCTACCAGATATAACTGTCAATAGACAAATGCTTATTTCGTCAGAAATCTGACAGATTTAAGTGATCTCCATGGGGAACCTCCCGCAATGTTTCTTTTAGTGCCAATTGACGAGAACCTTGATTTATGAAAGCCAGAAAAGGTCAATAATGTCATCTGCGATGGAGTGGTAGGTGAGAGTTAGGAAATAAAGCAATGCTCGAAAATCTTTTTTTTTTTATTTGAATAGTTACCCTTAATCTTGATAAAGTCGCGAACAAGTGGTACTGCAGTGTAGGGTGCGGTCTTCTGTTAGGCGCCGAGCCGTTAATAAATTTGTGTTTACGGCGTCTGCGGTGCAAATCCACGACCCTTGCTATTTTTTCCTCTCAGCTGACCACCGTGAATCTCGACGCTTGCACTTCACCCGGTTTTCCTGGGGCATAAATATTCTCATCCTGCCGAAAATCTGTCCAATTCTCCGGGCCTCGAAAAATAGCCACTCGTGACATTTGAATGATTCAAAATATGCAATCCTCTTGCGTTTTGCATTTTGCAAACATTAGAATATCCCTGAACTATGAAAATTAATTCTTTTAACGTTAGGCGATGATAATTGTATTTAATTCACAGAAATTAGGCGTTAAAATTACAATTTCTAAAACTGTAAATGCGTTGCTTATTACTAATTTGGGTCAGGTTTTTTTAACCTTCGGATAGGTATTGTTCAAAAACTACGTCGCACTATCAGCCGGGACGAGATTACGCAAATTTTAACGGAAAAATACAAATTGCAAATATGCAAATTAGTGATTTTATTTTGCAAGAAATATTTTTTCCTTTTTTAAAAATAATTCCTTTTTTTCCTTCGTTTTCAGGAAACTTCCCCTTTTTTACCATATCCTCGTTTTATCGCTTTATCGGAAACTGTATTATTACAAACCAATAAGAAATTCTATTATTTTTCGTTGAAAGTTAATGATTGTATTTTCAATTGAAAAGTCTACTATTCTATATTTGGCTAAAAATTGTACTATTTGTTTGAAGATTGAACTATTCTGTTACAAAAATATTATTTAATAACAAATACAATTATTACGTTTTTCAATAATAATGCATCTCTTTTCGTTGAAAATTCAACGACTTGGTTTGAAGTTGTATTGCTTCGTTAAAAAATAATTTTCCTCGCTTAGGATTGAAAATTTTAGTTAAAAATCGCGTTTTTCAACTTAACATTTAACTATTCCTTTTTTGACTAAAAATTGATAGCTATTCAATATTCAATTATGGACTTTTTCATTAAAAATTGTTCTCTTTTGCTTCAAAAGTATTAATATAGTTGAAATTATAACTACTTTGTTAAAACTTCATTCTATTGTTTGAAGGTTCAACTAATTTGTTGAAAATTCGTTTTGATCTTTTTGTTTAAATTAGCGAATGTTTAGTTGAATATTTATATTTTTGTTCAGGCTTTCATCTCTTTGGTTGACAATTATTTTTTTATGAGAATTTTAACTGGTTTTAATTTAAAATAAATATATGATTTGCTTATAACATCTACTATAAAATTTTTTCATAATTGATATTGTCATTCGTTAAATTCGATTTTTTTCTTATTTCAAATGCAAATCTTTTTTTCCTTGAAATACCAATCATTACATTTTCCATTAATAATAATTAATCTTCATTTATTAAAAATTTAACTAATTGATGAAAAGCTAAATTCTTTTGATAAAAATTCATTTTTGATCTTTAAATATTCATCATTTTAGTTAAACATTCAAATTTCTTTGAAAATTTCGTATTCTTGGCTTGAAGATTTAACTAGTTGATTAGAAATGTAACTGTTTTTCGTAGAAGTTTCATGATTTTTGCTTAAGAATTCGACCGTTGGCTGAAAATTCAACTATCTTCTGAAAAAATTATCTTTTTAGTTTAAAGATTTAAGAATATTTTCATAAACGCTATTCATGTAGAATTCAATATGTGTGTAAGGATTAGAGTGAGGCAGTTTTTGAATAGCTACATAGACAATTTTGAGTAGGACATTCGAATATGAAAAAGCCTTAAGGATAATCAAAGATTTAAGTTCACTTCAACTATTCCAAAAAAGAGTGACAAATTCTACAAAATGAACAGTCATTTTATTTTAGCGGAATCTTGTTTTATCTATAGAAATTTACATAAAAAGTTTGATAAAAAGGAATTATAATAGTAAATTTGCATGATGTTTCTGATAAAGTTTGCAATATTTAATTTCACAAGATCTGTCTCACCATTCTTGATACTAATAAATTGGTGGAATGTGTATTAAGTGGTAATGGATGGGTAGAGCTCGATATTTCTAAGGGCATACTGCAGTTCTGCAATTTATCGATTAAGCTAAAACATTCATTACGACATTTCATCATAAGACTTTCAATACTAATCAGGGTCGAGAACAAGGTTAGAGACAAGTAATCTGTAGATAGATTGCAGAATGGTTCACCGGCTTATAGATGATTTAGATTAGATATATGCTCCTACCTCCGGCTTTATCACTGTTCATAGCTAGCTGTTTCTGTACGTATGCTCAAGAACTTGAACGTCCTGAAATTTATGTAAGTAGGAAACACATCCTGACACGAGAAATGCTTACAACTGAAAGATGAATTAACGTGAAATGTACGTGAAACAACTATTTCTCGCTCGTAACTGTATATTGCTCATGTAACAGTTGTAATTTGACGTAATTCAGTTCCTGAGTTCAGTAGTAATCTCTTCAATGGATCGAGCCAAAGTTTTGGTCTGCGTTCCAGTAGGAACATACCTTAATGGCGAATTTCAACAATTATATTAAATATCCTAATTTAGTTTCATTGCAACTCTTCAATGTCCAATTCCCCTCCAATTTTCAAGTGAAGAACTTCAACCCGAATTAACATACTAAATTTATCTATTTCTTATTGCAATGGTGATTGCTGAAAAGTTGATGTTTAAGACAAATACTTTTTTCTTATCATCTCAGTAAAGTACGTAAATCAAAGCCGTCTTGGGCGGCACTGAAGGCGCTTCTTATGGCTTAATTTTTGGTCCATATATTCGTTTTATCACGGGAACATGATCGCGGTTTGCTCCGTCATAGGTCTATAAACCACACCATATTTTCAATGAATTGAAAAAACAAAAACAATAACATTGTTCGAAAACCCCCTCTGTGTGGAATTGAATTAAGTTCTTTAGATTATGTGGTAGAAATATGACGTCAAACAATTCATAATTACAGGAGAAAAGTAGTCATTTGTAATACATGGACTCAATATCAATCCCACCTAGCGCCTTAAATGATACCGCTGGTAGGAATCTGGAGTGGTTTATTTTACATTCAAAATCACAGCATAAAGTTTTCTTATTCAAAAATAGAATACACATTACCTGAAACCGTCAAAAAAGAGATTTATAATTTTTACAGTACGCCATTATCCGATCAGTTATATGCGTCCAAAATTGTGACGCACATCGCTCGCATGTATGATGGTGATATACGAGCCTCGAAATTCACGCAGGTTTTTTATTTTTATAACCAGTATTTTGTACTTACTTAACATCCCGGTAAATCATATTGAGTTATTAATTACTTGTTTGCATAATTCTTTATAATTCGGTGTAATAGTTACAATCATATTTTGCAAAGTTTTATACAGCTCATTTAAACCACGTGGCGAGAGTCGACTATAATACTGGTCTATAAATAAAATGTCCTATAAATTATAATTTAAATGTGATTTTGATGTCTATATTTTTTAATACGAGGCTTACATTATCATAAAGTATAGGCCACTATTGAAATCTGTTTTTTAAATGCATAATTATTTGAAAATTTCCTTAAATCGTGGTTTTTACATAATAGCTCTATTTTTCCAACTAAGAAAAGCAATGTCATCCGAAAAATTAATATAAAAATCGACCAAAACCGACGTTACTTGCAATAGTTGACATGCCTCACACGACACATAAGTCTAATATCCCATAATGCTATTAATTATTTGTTAAGAGTTGTTTATTATTTAAATGTTTATAAAACTGTTTTCTGATATTATGTTAGGACCATGGCACTCAAACTTATAAGCTTCATTATACTATTTCTTACTGTCAAAATGTTCTGTGATTTCACTTTTGCACACTTTGGGGAGTTTTTTGCATTGGATGTGTAATAGTAACTTATAAAAAATGTAAGAACCATACGATATTCTCGTTACATGCACGCGCATGTAGTTCATGCGTACGATCAACTTGATTCTGAATCATTTTCAAATACACCGTGCACTGATTTTAAGATACTCTAATTTATTTTTATAGTACTTTTTCGTAAATAAAGAAATGGGAGCAAATATAAATAAGTCAAATATTAGCCTTAAAATTTCACATTATTTTTTATTGATAAAATTTGCATATTATACATTGGCACTTGGAATTAAGTACGGTTTTGCGTATGGCTTGCAGTGGCCTTTAATATTAATCCAAAGTTTCTAAAATTAAGCAGTCAGGTCCACATGAACAAGCTCTGTTAGATTTGGACACACGCTGACAACTGACGCAAGTAACACGCTAAAGGAACTGCCTTCGTGCTATTTGTCACGCTTGATTGACCACCGCCTCTCATTCGGTCCGTTGTCCCCGCATCACACAAATCCAAAGGCTTAAATTATAGGGACGATGTAAACCCAGACTCATTAAATCCAAGATTCAGTCTACGAAAAAAGTTCATCAAATTAATGATGAACTTGAAAAATATAATTTTAGATTAAATAATTTTTTAAAATAAAAAGTACCTTAACCGTTTTTAAGCACATTAGTATCAGAAGGTATTTTTCTTATAAACATTTTTCTTTTCGACAAAAATTAAATAATTTATACGAAAAATTCTCTGGGGTGAGAACCTAGCGAAAAAAATTTTAATAATTTAATGAGACGATGAACTTTAAAAAACGCTATTTACTTTCATAACTATTCCAATTTTTCGAAAATATCGAAATTTTAAGTTGTTTTTTTTCAAACATATTTTTATTGAATTGGTATGTGGCCTGCATCGTGGGCCTATCCGAAGCAGAATTTTTATTGTCTTTCATGCGATTATCATGAGTAAAATTACATGTTAACATTATAAAATTTTAGGCACCTCAGCAGCAACTCAAAAAATATGCTTGTAGATCATTTGTGCCGGTACTGTACGTCGAAGAATATATATTCATTCATTATTTCAGATATTCTGAAGTTTTTTCAAACACCCAGATATATTTTACTAGAAGGTAATCTTTTTATACACAAAATTATATTCTTTTTAATATGCGGGATTTTATTTGCTTCTGCTAAAAAGCGACATGCAAAAAGGTTCTTCTGAAAACGAACTCTGTTAATTAAAATATTTATCCAAAGTATTATTTCTTAATTTGTTCCCAGATCCTCTTTTCGTTTCTTTTAATATTGAAATCGTCGTTATGAAATTAAATTTTCCAATATTTATTAACACATAGTAGTTTTAAATTCCTATAATTTTCATGTGATAAAGTCATCTTGCTTCCATAGCTTTTTGAAATGAATTTTCCTACTTTGACGTTTTCAGTATTTTAATTAGTTAAAAGGTCAGAAGCTTTTAGCTTGAACAGTTCAATCACTTTACTAGTATTTATAAATGAAAAGTGATATGATCCATCTCTTTAAACTTTCAGCGCCCGTTCCGTCTTCCATTAATTCCGGACGAACTTTTAACTGAAATCTGGCGTTTCTACCCAGGGATAACAGAAGCGCATTAGGGTGAGAACAATTACCGTTCATTAATTCGTCGTTGTAATAAATATTTTAAAGGGAGCACTCGCTATAATTAGCATCAGTTTGCCAATCCCTGCTTGGGTAAAAACTGTGTGAAAGGTTCGAAGGGGAAACTTTTCAATCTCATCTTGGCATATACGTAGTCGAAGGGGACGCGATTTATTAGCGAAAAGATTCATTCTGCTCCTGCGAATTTATTCCAATCTTTTTCTTTGATTTTGTTCTCACTTCCGTACAGCGGGACAAAAAAAAGTATATATGAACAAATCGATTTTAGCCTATGATATTCATTTGATTTAGACGTTTTTCTTAAATTAAAGTTATGAATATTTTCAAAAGATTTTTGGCTTTGGATTTTTTATAAAAAATTTGGTAAATTCTTTACTTAAAAAGAAAATTCAATTTTTTTAGTTTTTTGAAGCGCCATTTAAAAAAAAATTTCATGTTTATCAAAAAAGATTTTATATCTCTGCTCAAACTATCTAGAAATAATTTCCAGTGGGTGAAAATAACTTTAGAAAATTCTTCATTGCGTGATAAATAAATCATTAAACAAAAGTTATTTTTGGTGAGTGGCAGTGTTTAGATAACTTAAATACATAGTTTTTATATAAAATTTCAGATTAATTAATTTTTTATTCTCATCAGTCAAAAATAGATAATAGTTCATACTTGTTAAACCTATTTTTATGATAGCCACAGAAAAAGCTATCAATGAAGAATATCATGAAGAAAACTCTGTTTGGATACTTGGCAAGTATTAAAAGAATTATTAATTTCCAGAATTTAAGAATTTGTCTAATTTCCAATACTCTCATTTTCTGTATGCGAAATCCACCAATAGCATCTTTTGGATATTTCTTATATCATTTTTTATCGGGTTTGTTAATAAAAAAAATTCCACACAACTTGCACACAGGTATTTGTTAGCGACCATCCTCTTTGCACCCAATTTGAGTTTAATATAGCAATTTTAGTTGAAAATGTATTTGTTCACAGATTTTTTACCCCGCCGTACGCCGGCGAGGGTTTGACATCAAATCATGCTGAGAGGGAAAAAGTGCAAATCACCTCGAGTTTCTTTTAACAAGTGCAAACGCCCTCGTTTACCAAACCCAGATGGTTCTGGAATAAATATCGGTGGACGAAGGTAGAAGGACAGGATCGAGTAACCAGAGGATCCTCGTTCCATTTACGCTACGAGAGTTGAATTGGCCATTAGTAAGACTGACGAAACTCTCCTCCAACATTCAAGATAACTACTTTTGTCCCTCTTCAAACTACCCAGTTAGATACACCATGATCTAAGGCTGAACTCTTCAGTTCGAAGTCGTGCACTGGTCAAACTTAACCATTAGCCGGTTAATTTGAATTACCCTAATTGCAAAGCATGTGCCTAACGATCACGTTATCTGGCTTCGTTCTGCCCAAAACTTTTATAATTCCAAAGATAATCCACAATTTAAGATACATAAGAAATAGGGAAACCTGATGCTGATATCATAAGGAAATAAAATAAAATAGACCTATGATATTGCAACAAATAACATTGATATCCGTATCAGTATGAGAAACACAATTTGTGAAGTAAACAAACGTAAATAGGGAGAACTTTTGTTGCATATTCCGATACCGGCACAGTTACTGACATGGTTCTATTTCATGCAAAACCGCGAAAATATTACCTTCCAGTTTGATAGAAGTGAGAGGTCATTAATATGACGCGTAAACAATAAATATATAATTTTGCAATGCGAATAATGTGATGGGCCTAGATGATGAGCATACAAAAATTTCCCGTGTGCGTGTTAAGTTCATACTCCGGTGTGGAAATAATTCCTGGCAGACTGAAATCATTCTATCATCAGTACTGGATTATTCGTGGCTGCCTGTTCACGCCGAATTAGATTGGCGCTCTTTTGCTGCTATCTATACACACCAGATAAAAAAATCCATCACGCAGTTCTATATAGACCCACTAATGTCGCTAGCTAGAATTTGACATCACATTAATATAAAAATTCCGTCTAAAATATAGCTTGGCTCTGGAAAGTACTTCTATTTGGACTTTGAAAAAGAAGGCGTCATTTAGAAACTAATTGATGAAAGATAACAAATTACATTTATTGCATACAATCACGCCACTTTTAAAGTTTCACCAGTCTTCCGCAATGTTGCCGCAGTGCTCACATCAAAGGAAATAGAAGACATAAAGTTGCCTGTGTTGTCAGTGCTGTCTCATGAAAGACAAAGCTAATATAAAAAATAATTGCTGAATAAAAACATTTTATTGTTAGGTTTAATAGGAGAGCAATTTTCCTTTTCGTATGACATGTATCCAGTACTCTTGTATATCAAAATGACATATTTTCTGACCTCAAATATCATGCAGTCCTACCAACAGCACTCAACTTTCATCATGCAGTGCAATTTCGAAACTTCGTTTCGCGACCATGAGGTGAGAAGTTTTACAGATTCTTTGTCGACGTAAGGGCGTTGGAATCAAGACCCAGCCTCCAAACTGGATTTTTTCATTTTACTCCATAAATACTAGAATTACATCCTTTCTAGATAATTAGGAGTTAGTCCTCTTTTCAATCAAATCTTTATTCGGAATAGAACATTAGCTAATTCCAATAGTTTTTGTATGAGTTGTTTTTTTCTGAACCCAGCATTTGAAAAAAAACGTCTCACATAAAAGCTATTGAAATTAACCAATTTTTTACTCTAAATAAAAATTTGATTCAACATAGGAATAGGCCTAAATGATTTAAAAATATGTAATTCTAATATTTTTGGAGTAAACTGAGAATTTAATTTTGAGGTTGGCTCCTGGTTCCAAAACATTTACGATTAACATTTTCTTTTTTATCAATAATATTTGAAAACATTGTGACAAAAAAGCATATACGAGCTATATTCCATTTTTCTTACAGGAAACTAGAATTTGCTGCCCCAGCATAGTTTCTAGAAATAGCGCCAGTATAGACTCGTGGCGGTCTAGGCTGGAACAGTATAGCGCCATGAATTATTTCCACACGGGTTACTATTATAGATGGGCATCCGTGTGACATAACATTCCTCCAAAGGATAACTGAACGATATAGATTTTAGGGAAGTTATAGAGGGGGAAAGAAAAATAAAAAACGTCATTTTTTTAACTACTCAAATAATTTCGATGATCGAAATATATGTTATAGGCACCCAGAAGAATAGTTAGAAAAAAATGTTCAAATTTAAAAAATAAGAAAAACAGGTAAGGAATGTTTAAAAGATTTCAAACATTTTTTAGAGGTCATGTTTTAGAGATACACCTCTAATGCTTTTAGGAGAAATATACCTATATTATCTTCTTTAACATATATTTGACTCAAGTTTTCCATAAAGAACACCAAATCTAGCGCGGGGCGCCGTACGTGTATTGCAAATACCGCACAACATTAACTCAAGACCTGGAACATCACAGATCGATTGAAAACGACGAAACTGATTTTGATGATCTTAATATATGTTTTATGGTCACCCATAAGGCTTGTTGGAAACACAAAATTTAGAGTTTTTAAATAAATAGTAGGGGTAAAAGAAATGTTTTAAAAAGTTCCAACCATTTTTTTTGAGATTGTGTTTTATTGATACATATTTAGGTCTTTTAGGAAACAAATACTTATATTGTATACTTTCACATACATTTTACCTAAATTTTACACACGGGTACTTCATGTCTTAAAAAAACAAAATCTGGTGCGGGGAACACGGAACCCTGAGCCGGACTTTGTTTTTTAAGCCATGCAGTACCGCTTTGAAAAATTTAGGTAAAATACATGTTGAAGTAGACAATATACGTATTTTTTCTTAGAAAAACTAAAGTTTATCACTAAAACAAAACTTGAAACAAAAAAGTGTTGGAAATTTTTTAAACACTTCTTTTACCCGTACTTTTTCTTTTAAAAATTTCAACTTTTTTTCACTGGTATTTTGGGTGACTATTACCCTATACGGAATACACTTACGGCGACCCGCACCAGATTTTATTTTTTAAGTCATGAAGTACTCCTATGAAAAATGTGGGTGAAATATGTGTCGAAGTGGATAATATAGGTCTTTTTTTCTAAAAGAAATAGAGATGTATCTCAAAAACATAACCTCAGAAAAAATGTTTGAGATTTTTTAAACATTTTTCACCCCTATTTTTTACATTTTAAATTTCAAAAAAATTTTCGAACTAGTGTTATGAGTGAATATGACATATAGTTCGATCATCAAAATAGGTTACGCTGTTTTCGAGAAAAATGACTTTTATTTTACTTTCCCCCTCCATAACCCCGCTAAAAATAAAATTTCTTAGTTATGCTTTGGTCGAATGCTCTGCCACATGGATGCCCATATTGATAATCATTAATATAAATTATAATTTCACTAATAAAACTATTCTTGAAAATATGAAAAACATAAGATTCAATGTTAGTTTAGCAAAAAATTGACTGCTATAGAAGTGGGAATGGAAATCAATCAAAATAAATGAATGGTTATCCCGACGCAACCGGAAGTAATGCGTCATCCGAATCGTCACTTTCTACAACACGAGAAGGCGATCGAGTCGGGAAAGTCATTTAACAAAACCGAAAGAGAAGGAAACACAGATTTAAAGAATGGAACTTAAAGATCTGAATGGTCATAAGAAAAGCATTTCTCAAATTAAATACTGATTGAAATGGTCTCAAATAGCACACTTGATTTACAAAAACTGGTTTAGCAATCAGAATGACTACACTCGCTCGAACCTTGATTGACACGGAACTCCCAGAAAAAAGGGTCCAAATCTGATCAACAAAGAGGCATAACGCTACTACCTGAGTACCGAATCTAACGAAAGAGTACGGCCTAAAACTCAAAATATAGGAAAAATTTTAAGAAGAATAAGCATTGGGTGAAAACAATTCTGCCAATAATAAAACCCAACGGTTCCTCAAAAGAAAAACAATAACATCCAATAGATTATTAAAATCCAGCCCGTCTCGTTCGCCGAACAAAATAAATTCCACGCATGGGTGTCAAGAGTTTAGTACCGCCCGCCATAATGCACACAAAAAGTTTCTGTTCATAATTAAGAAATTCAGTTCCATCCGCCATGTAGCACAATCGGCCACATAGTAGAATCGCACAACTGGTAACTAACACAATGTGGCAATGTAGCAATTCTAGATCCCAAAAGATGTTTCAGCTGAGGCAGATCGCACAAGACCACCCTCTCTGGGATCAGCACTGGTCATACGTGCCAACGGTGCATGAAAGTACCAATGAGACCAGTTCCGCCAAACTAGTCACGCATTGATAGAGCAAAAAATGCTTTCGATTGGCAAAGTGCAGTTCCTTATTTGAAGGTCTTGCTCCAAGCATTCGTTCTGAGCAGAGAAAAAACAAACTAAAAGGCGCGCTGTGGATTTCTTTGGGAATAAGGCGATGATCCACGAGGACCAAACCCTCAAGCTAGAGAATTCATTTCTATAGAAGCACGATCAGCTGGAATTTAATTTGTAGGAGCGTGACATCAAAAGGCGTTGGAAGGCCCACTGGGCATGCGAAATCCGACTGGCTACAGAATCTGTCAGCGGGAAAAGTCAACCGCTCAAATCCAAACGAGAACGCTTCGTGTTTTCAACCAAGCGTAGGTAACCGCAAGAGAAAGTTTAAATTCCTTGCATATGCAGTGAATCAATCGAACCACAAGCACAACAGAGCAATGTTTTATTCGCCCATGAGCACTTCAAGTCGAAGAGTATTCACCTCAAAAAGTGAAAATGATGGGCAAAAATCAAGATAAATAGGTCACGCGTCTATCAGGTATCTCGATTGGTTTATGTTCAACCATGTTAATAAAAACATTGATGGTATGTTGTGATGAATCAAAGAGGGGAACTAATTTTCAGGATAAAGAACTGATCTCAGAGATGGTGTCGTAAAGGGATCTGGTTCGAAGTTGGTATCCACCCGAGGTCCCTACAGCGACTGGTGATGTAGCAAGCAGAACTTGTCAGGAAGCAGAAAGAAACCAAACAGTCAGAGTCCGAATTCAAAGCCAAACAAACTTGCCCACTGTGTGAAGGGTCCAAGTCCTAAGTGGATGGCCCTTTACGAGTAATGTTATCATGAAATGTGTCATGATGCTGTTAATAACAAAAACGAGAACTAATCCTCTTGGAGATGACAGATGCTGTGGTTTTGGGTTATAAGTAGCACAAGATGGATTGACAGACGTAATTACATACCGAGAAGTAACTTTCGTGCGCTTCTAGGAATTGTATCTTAAGGTGGTGGACCTGCCCCAGGATTCACTCGTTGTCGGGTAGAACGTTTTGTATTATGCAATGCTGAAATTCGCTATTACAGGAACATTGGAATGTCAGAAATGTGAGAAAATGGTTCTTTATATGTGTGATCGAAGTTCTCAAGGACAATTTGCTCTTCAAAAAGTTAATGGCTGTCAAAATGAGATGTGCCCATGAATCTTCATAAACTTCGTAATGTTTGAAGACCTGCAACCCATCTTATTGACTAAATAAGATAATCTAGACATTAATAGTCAACATCTTAGCGATCTAGCTATAGGACCGAAATCCAGATAAGGTAAACAGGGGCACCATCGACACCCTAAGAACATTCCCTTAGAAAAGAAGCAAACATTAATTTATATGCCCACCGTTTGGCAACGAAGATGTATTCATCTGCAATGGCAGATTTTTTGCATCTTCAGACAGTACCCGGTAAGACAATTCTTCTTTGCCGAACTATTGTAATATTTATTTTGAATTAATTTATTCAAATTTAGTAAACGACACCATATTCCCAGCCAACGACACCCTACACTCAATGAACGACAACAGTATTTATTTTGAATTTAAAGAAACTAGAAAGTTATATGTAAAAAAACATTACGCAATTTAGTTGCTTCAGATAAAAAGGAACATCATTTTGTATTATTACGGATGTTTTTAAAAGAAAAAACTAAGTTTTTGCGAAAAGAAATATCGTCGATATTGCGTGATTATGTTTATTTAATCAGTTCACGAATGTGCTAAACTCATTCCGGGGTTTCGGTTATTAATTTTTTAGGTTCGGAAATTCAAAATCAATTAAAAGGATATTCAACATTAAGGACTCTTAGAAGGCAATGTTCCAGAAATGTGGAAATCAAATGGCAATTATAATAATTTGAAAATCAATTAAAAATACGCATAATTCCCGAAAAACTTCCTTCTGTTTTCTGTCGGTCACTAAGGTATACGTATGTCGTCTACCGGTTCTTAAGGTACGATAAGCGTATTTCAAATATATTGGATCTACTAAAATTTGAGACTAACATTTACACAATGACATTCCAAAACACAATCATCTAACCCGTGAAAGTACCATAAAATAAGAAATACCTTTTCTTCTAACATTCTGAAGACTTGCAAATTAACGCCATGACTAATTTCTATAGTGTCAGCATGTTCTTCTGTAGGTGACCACAAAAATATTATTTAATAAAAATAAATCAGCAATTTTTTAGGAATAAATACTGAAATACAAATTACATGGATAATGAAATCTCATTGCACAGTGTCGTTCACCAGAAGGGCGTCGGCAATACACCCGTTCACCCCACTTAAGTAGAGCATCCATAGATACCAAAAGGAAGATTTCACCTGACAATATCCAAGATATCAAAGTGCCACATCATAGTCCACATTGTGGTTCTATGCCTTTGATATCCGAAGCCCCGAGCATTCGCACTTTCTTGATAATTATTATATTTTTCGTGTAGCCTTGCTCAACCCTGCTCAATGCTAACATAAATCATGCCTGTTGCGCAAAGTCCTAATTTTCTTGTGAAAATTATGATATTCAATTCCGAAAGTACTTAATCCATTTTTCACCACAAATTTGAACGCAATGTATATCCGAGAAACCACAACAAACTCGATAATAGTTCAAGATACGGACAATGCGGGGCTAAAATCCTTTTTCGCCACGACACCCCTCAGCGACACTGTTTCGGTAAAATTCGTTTCCTCAAATATTCCAGACATGAATAGTTAATATCACGCATTTTATATTTAAAATATAAAAACGCCCCTTAGTATATTGTACACGGAGTAGAAGATGTCATTCATTATGTCGTAATCTCTATATATTAAGGTTAAATATAAAAGTCTTTAATATCTATTTTTGATCATCTAGCACTCTGCGTGCGGGGAAGCAAATCCAGTCAGCTTATTTGACTCCAATCAAGGTTTGAGAAAAATTAAATAACTAGAGAAAACCATATGTTCTGTCATTTTAAATAAGTCAGACATGCTTGAGAGCTAGTCTCGAAGCGTTTTCTATGTTGGAAACAATCGCACAGTTAGTACGTACGTTTATCATGCCTGACGGCCTGTGTCCGGACGTTGGCAATGTTAAGAACAATCACAAAGTCTGTAAGTTAATTTGACATGCTTAAAATCATGGTCATCTGCTCCTTCGCTTACCGTCTATCCGGCTCGAAGGACCAAAAATGTTACATTATTACTCGCGGTCTGACGTAGGGCAGGGAAGGGGTCATGTACGGTCCCGTTAAAGTCGTTCACATTTAGCCTTGTACCTGTATTGTCTTTGCTATGCTTGCAATATGGGATTAATGAATCTCGGAAGTGAGTTTAAATATTAATTTATTATAAAGACACACCCGATTTATCCCAATACATGAGAGTTAAGGTCTAAGAGATTCATTCTAACATTGACCGTTGCGTTGACAAAAATGGTTGAACATAACCTGAGGTTGACCCGATCAGGTGTTCTCTGCTTGATGGTTACAAGAATTCTCTATTTTTGAAGTCGCAGAACATCGAGCGAACTCTAAGGGTGGACCCGACGGGAAACGCAAAAGGCCTTGAAGGATGCTGATTGGTTACCTACAATCGTGGAGGTGGCAGGACGCTCTTTCGCCTGACGTCAAATTTTGGTTTCCCGGTACAGGAGTAGTGGGAAATTTATTACTTTGGAAGAAAGTCTCTGAAAGTAAATTGCCCTTCAAGAGGTTTAGGGCGCTAATGGCTTCGTAAAGCTGCATAGAATTACAAGTTTTCAAATGGTTTCGGTATAAACAAGACAGCAAAATTTTATACTTGAGACGTGAGTTTTGACAAGGTGTCCAGCTTAGGACGGTTTGCAGTACAAATCTTCTACGGCTATAATAAAGAGATTTTAGCTTTAGG
>NC_046658.1:51073592-51079543 GCF_010883055.1 Belonocnema kinseyi | reverse complement strand
GAAAGTAAATTGCCCTTTAAGAGGTTTAGGGCGCTAATGGCTTCGTAAAGCTGCATAGAATTACAAGTTTTCAAATGGTTTCGGTATAAACAAGACAGTAAAGTTTTATACTTGAGACGTGAGTTTTGACAAGGTGTCCAGCTTAGGACGGTTTTGCAGTACAAATCTTCTACGGCTATAATAAAGAGATTTTAGCTTTAGGATTGCAGGCTTGCTTCTATTTATAAGTTTTAGGAGATTTGAAAGAAATAGAAAGTCCGCAGTTTAAGTATTTGAAGAATTTTCAAGTGACAACAAACATCTTAAGATTGTAAAATAAGAAATTGTTACGACGTAACAGTACCAAAAAAAAATTTTGGTTGTTTTGGAAATCTAGAGCAAATGTAACCTCAGAAAGGGAAGGAAACACAGATCTAAAGAACTGGTTAAAGAGTCGGAATCAATACGCTCGCTCGAACCTTGGTTGACACTCAACTCCAGGAAGAAGGGTCCGAGTCTGATCAACAGAGAGACATTACGCTACTACCTAAATACCGACTCCAACGAAAGAGTACGGCCTGAATCTCAAAATAGAGAAAAATTTCAAGAAGAATAGGCATTGGATGAAAACCATTCTGTCAACAATAAAACCCAAAGCTCACTCAAAAGAAAAGCAATAAAATCAAATAAATTATTAACATTGGCAAAATTCAGGAAACACGTCTACCATCAAAAGATCCTTTTCAGTCACAATTAAAAGAATAAAATATTTCAGAAGAAAATAATAAGGATGATTTAAAGTTTGAAAAACATTTAAACCGAAAGCTTTGGTAAAAAACTCTAATTTTCATTTTAACCCCCATGTTTTACCTTAGGCTTCGTTCAACAAACTGCACGTTAGTGCGGGATTGGCCAACGTCACTCTTGCCACAATAAAAAAGCCGTAGAACGAGTACAAATGTCTGTTGTGGGCTTTTAGAGCAATGCAGATTGCTACAATAAGCAGTCAGTAACCGAATTCTCGCCCGTGTTAGCGGAGGGGGGGGGGCATTCCCGCCCGTTCATTAGGGCACTCTCAAAGTGCTCAGGCGTCACCGTCGCCAGGCAGCCATTTTACACTTACCGCCGGCTCTACAGACACTAAAGTCGCGTTTATCGTGCATGTTGGACCAAAATCAATAACTGAATTCATTGGTTTGTGGTTAAAATTATATGAAGTTAAAGTTTTGAGAGAAGGGGGAGCAAACAAGCTACAGAAGTAAAAGTTTCTACATTGATTACAGTAGCATTCGATGATTACAAGCAGTGTCAAATTTTTTGCAAAAGCCTGTTGCGGGCTAAAGATTGAATCTGAAGTTAAAAGTATGATGTGTACTCGGTCAAACAGAATAAGATTGCTATCAGTTCACAATTTTGTTATCTTGAGTGCATACTTCTGTAAAACAAAAATGAATAATATGAACTTGCATAGCTGTAGCACTATTGTATTGTTTATTGTAGAAGAAAACTTTTGTATCAATTCGGAAAAAACAAAAACTTGGCTTTAATCTATAAAATTTAAACCTAATTTTTTCTTTATTCAGTATACCCTCAAGACGTCAAGATATACATAGAAGTATGAGTTACTAAATATTGTTTATACAGGGAAAGGATTAGTGACTTCCAAGGATTGACTCCATATATAAGGGACTGCTTGAAAAAATTCCAAAGAAATGCATAGTTGTCAAGTGTATGGGTGCGATTTTGAAGTCTAAGCTCTGCTTCAGGGATCTCACTCTAATAAAGTTGGGACTTAGGGGCAGAAGCGGAGAAAGACTAGAGGTGATTATTGTCGCAGCTTATTTCGCAGGCGATGCTGATGGACCTCCACCTTCCAGGGAGATGGATAATCTAACTTGCTACTGCGAAGAGAACAGAACACCTCTGCTGTTTGATTGTGATGCGAACTCTCATCATACGGTATGTGGGATCAAAAATATCAATGCCATAGAAAGAGATTTGATTGAATATCTAGCGGGCACTGAGATTTAGATTCTGAACCGAGGTGATATTCCCACATTCCAGAATAAAAACAGAAGTGAGGTTCTCAAGCTAACTCCAAGCTCGGACGAGATGATCACAATTAGTTGTAGAAAAGGAACAAAATGGTGAAGTTTCTATCTGGAGAAATTCCAAAAAAAGACAAGAAAGTTGCTCGACAGGTAAAATAGAGCTAAATTGCCTTCACACTGGGAAACTCGCTTAGGGCTAATAAGGCTAGAAAATAGCAGGTTTGCCAAAAAATAAAAAGCAACGCTGAAACACCAGAAGGAAGTTCACTTCTCGCGTTTCCAGCGAATACGATCCGATCGAAAGGAGGAAGGCTCAATCGAACAGTCAGGGCTTAGATTTATTATATCCCTTTAAATCGCCAGGGGCGGCTGGTTCTATTCAGGGATTTTACAAAAAGCCTGGATTTTTTAGTCCCGCCACTGACGAAATTATTTAGAGCCAGAATTGCTCTAAAACTTGTGCCATCGTAATAGAAGGACTGCAGAGTGGCCTACATACACAAACCTGGGAAGAAGAGTTGCACTGCTGCAAAATATTTTCGACCTTTTAGCACAACGTTTTTTATCTCGAAGACGCTGCCTTCAGCAATACCCAACCAGAAGTTACATATCAAGAGGCTTTGAGGTGAGGCGTGGCAAACCAGCTAGTAAGCTGGGCAGGAAGCATGCTACGCCAAGGAAGACTCGAAATAAGATGGGTGAAGGGCTTAGCTAAGGGAATAGTACCACGGGGCTCACCACAGGGGGGTGACTTTGGGATGACTTTGTAATCATGGTCAGGGGGGGGGGAACACCTGAAAACTTCGATGGGCCTGACAAGTTCCGCGCTGCACATCGTAGACCTCTGTTGCGCTAGCTCTGAGCTCTCGGTATTTCAGGAAAATACCAGCATGGTCATTTCTAGGAGAAACTACAATGTTTCGAAGTTGACACTCCTGTATTTTGTGACGGGAGGGTGACTTTTTCTGATTCGGGTCCCTCTGGGAAAGCATGCTACCATTTTTAAGGTGGAGATCCTGGCCATCCTACAATGTGCTGAAACATTATTAGAAGAAAATTCTGCTGGCAGACAGATTACGATTTGTAAGGACAGCCAAGCGACACCAACTGCGGTAGGGAAACTAGGCATAACATGGGAACTGGTTGGGGAGTACAAAATGGCATTAAACCAACTTGCAGCCAAAAATCAAATTGGGCGTCAATTGGGTTCCTGATCACACAGGTATTAAGGGCAACGAAAAAGCGGGCCAGTTGGCAAAATTCAGGGCGGCAAATAAATACATAGGATCGGAACTGGTACTAGGACTAGCGTCTTGCTGAATTGTTCTTGCCATCAAAAGCTTGGTCCGCACAAAGCACCGGGAATACTAGGAGAAACTCTAGTCTGTCGACAGGCGAAATCCATCCTGGGCTATACATGCAGAACGTTCAGAGTCTGGGAAATCCTGCGTTTTCCAAAGAAAGAGTTTAGGATAGTGGTTCCGATGCTCACTAGGCACAACCACTTGAACTAAAATAGGCACAAAGGAGTAGCTAGGCTCAGGCAGCAAATCCTTGTGACTCATTTTATGGAGCCTGAGGAAATTAAACCGCAATCGGTGCTTGACATATTGGGTTTCATCAAGAGGTCTGGTGTCAAATACTCAGAGCAAATAGTTGAAGGATATGGCACAATAAAGTTTATAACAGGTTTAACTTCTTAAACCTGATTGTTTATTATTATCTGAAGGTAAACAATTTTTTAGTTAAATATCATTTTTAAGTGAATCATATAATTTTGTTTGCTCCTGCATGATATGGGCAATTGTGCATGCAGTAGCAGATAACGTATCATTTGATATTTTCACTGAAAGACATTTTATATCATGGATTTAGATTATTTGCATTTATTAATAAGTTACAAACTTTTTAAACCAATTTTTTTCCAAAACTTTTACAAGAATTTTCCTGGTGAAAACGAAAATTCAAGTCAGTGAATAACAATGGTCAATGCTCGCCTGGCATCATTTCGTCTTCATGGCTGCGTCTTCACCAAGACTTTCTTTATTCAAACCGTGCAGTCGATGCTAAATCTGTGTCGGTTTTCTGTCCTTATTAACATGTCGGTTTACCAATTACCAAAAACATTTTTCGGTAATAGGCCGTTAGTTTTAATTAAACTTGTATATTTATCAACCGCGCTTAGCTCAGAAATTATGTCCGATAAATATGAGGCCGCTAACCGATCTTTTACGTTACTAGCTTTCGTCTGTTTAGTGCTTACTTTTGAACTTTTAAATTCTGCTTCAACCTGCATAAACCATATTTCTGGATGATTGGCATAAAAATCTGGAAGTTTCGGTTTAACATGGTAAGTCTCAATAGGATTTTTTTGACTAATTCATTAAATTGAGAGTTGCATTCTAAGAATCTCATCTTGCATCTGAGTTGTAGAAGTGTTTGATCAATTGTCCGTCTCGTTAGGCATTGTTATAAAATAAGGGTGTTTTCACATACGGAAATTATATTGAATCAATAACCTGAAGCTATACGCAAGAGATAGTGAAATAGAGTTATTACACAAAGACTAAGTAAATTCATGTGGCTGCTTTTGAATTGCAAATAGCGACAAGGACACAATAAGAAAATGATGACGTAAAACTGAATAGTACCATTCAAGACATAACAACGTTATATCAGTAATACCGCTTATTAATCATAGTACCTGCAGTTGTAATTTAAAATTTTTTCACTGTCGATTCTGCACCTTGATGATACTTCTGGGCGTCGCTGTCAGCAGCTTTACGCATCGCACATACGTACCAAAATTGGCTGAATTCAAGGTGCCAGTATCGGTGGCTTTAAGCATCCATCGATGCTTTCGAAACCAAGTGTAATTTAAGGCCTTAAAAATACGTTTGGCACACCAATAAATGCCAGCCCGAATAGGAACAGGTGTTGACCAGATATTCATTGGACTTTACGTGACGCTAGCGCGTCGGTCAGCGTGGGTTCTTTCAGGAGTATCATCAAACATGAAGTGTTTGGAGTTCGCACGCGCAGAAGATCAGTTGGCGTCCTGGGTCGGGGCCACAAAATGTAGGGTTACAATGTTTTGTGTGAGCACCAAATAATTATAAGTTCTTGAATTGCAGGCTCAGAGACTTATTAAAACTCCACATTTAAGAAGATAAATAAATAGTAATTTATGCAGATAAAATTTACTCAGTATACGCAAATTGAATATAAAGATTTGAGTGTGCACTCTACGACTCGTCTTTGATTCGTTGCTGTTCGCGCGCAATTACTTACTTGTATTTTTCTTGCATATTTTTCATTATTCGAAAAGTTTTCATTTAAAGTTTATTAAAATATTATAATGCATTGGCAATCTTGTTTTTCAATAGAATTAGGACTAAAATAAACACACAAGAGGGGATGTACATGTATATATATGTATATAAGTCTTTGTGGTGACGGCCTGAGAAGACGGCCAGATACTAACTTCCATATATCACAACGCTGCTGAAGGCTGGTGACCTTCTCAGCATGAAAACAATAACAAAAACCCAAGACGTCTCTCTCGGTTCCAGTTCTACTTCCCCCCTCTCCCAACCCTCCCTTATTAACTGAAGTTTTTGGTGGGACTGATGTTAGAACTACAATCTCCACCATATTACGATTTGGTACTTAACTTTGAGATGATTTCGACTCAGAAAATAAACTTATTGCATAAAGGTGTTAGTTGGGCGTATAATATAAACAATGAATAATACATCTACAAAATAGCCTCGGAAAGGACTGGAACTTTTAATGACAAAAGGCATGCACACGGAAAATTCTAAAGGTCATGTTTCAGGCGACGAATGGAGACTGGGTGTTTGGAATGCTAGGGGAGTAAATGATCTCAAGGTAAAAGAATTACGTGAAACTATGGACGTG
>NC_046658.1:51072113-51073492 GCF_010883055.1 Belonocnema kinseyi | reverse complement strand
TTTTGAATATATTTTACTTACGGTGCTTAATAAGCTAATCCCTCTGTAATTATTGCACTCGCTTTTATCTCCCTTTCTCTTGTATATTGGTACTATAATCGCGTCTTTCCAATCGTCTGGGACGTCTCCCATCTCGAAACATAAATTTGTCAATTCGCAAACTCTATGTGGTATGTACTCGCCACCGTGTTTAAGCATTTCTGCATTAATACCGTCTACCCCGGCAGCCTTACCGTTTCTCAAATTCTTAATTATATCCCTAACCTCAGTGACACAGACTTTTTCAATTGTGTTTTCCAACGCATCGTGTTCAACATCTCAGTTGTGGTGGACTACAGCTTCATCTCCGAATTGTCTCCTAAAATAGTCTCTGAAAGCCTCTAGTATTCCATCTGCATCATATACCATTTCCCCCCTACTATTTCTCATGTTGACAATTTCTGTACTTTTGTTTCCTTTCATTTTTTTATAAAGTAGCTGTCTGCTTCCTTCAAAGTCGTTTTGTATTTTTATCTCTTCTTCTGCTCTAATTGTATCTTTACTTTCTTTCACTAATGGTTTAAGTATCCTGTTTTTGCGTCTATAATCATTTCCACGTCTACTTATTTCCTCATTGCTAAGACCTGCGACGTTCAAAGTTCTCTTGTACGCTTCTCTTTTTGTTTTTTGGGCAGCCTGAATCTCATCATTCCACCACGCATCACCAGACATTCTTCCTACAACTGCGGTACCACGCACTTCGATCGTACATATAATAAGGATATCCCGTAACATTGTCCAGGCGCCCTCTAAATCTTTGTTTTTTATACGGTCCTCCCATGTTGCCCTATCTATGCTTTCGATTATCTTATTTTGGAAATATATTGGCACATCCAGTTTCTGTAGGTTCTCAATTTTGATTCGCGTTTGTTTTGCTTTCTTTGGTCTCTTTTTTCTCCAACCCCGACCTAAGTTAATTTTTGAGATCAGAAGGTAATGATCAGTATTGCATTCAGGACCCCTCATGACCCTTGTATCTTTGACTAACTCTCTAAGTCTTTCATTCGCAACAACAAAGTCAATTATACTGCGGCTATTTCCTTTAGACCAGGTGTACCTGTGGATCATTTTATGCCTAAACCAAGTATTTGTAATAAACAGACCCTTTTCTAAGCATAGACCAACTAATTTATCGCCGTTATAGTTTGTTCTTGGATCCCCAAAATTACCAAATACTCTTTCCGTATCCTGATTTTGGATGTCCACCCAACGGTTCATGTCTCCTAGTAGAATTATTCTTTCCCCATGTTCGCAGATGTTTATTGTGTCATTTAAAATGTCCCAGAAGGCGTCTTTTACTTCTCTAGGATCACTATCAACCGGCGCGTAGCATGCTATAA
>NC_046658.1:51067594-51072013 GCF_010883055.1 Belonocnema kinseyi | reverse complement strand
CTCTATCCCTTCCACACACTACTCCTTTCCCCTGCCGAGTGAGTCACGCCTACCCCGAAAGGGAAATGGCTTAATGGTGTAATAATAATAATAATAATATTAATTATTACCAAAATTTATATATTTAGCAAAAACAACCATAACACAGTATGCACTTAATAAGGTTTTATTTTTATCAAGATTCATTTATATCGGTCTAATAAACATTTATTTAAGTTAAAATGACATTATTCATAATAAACAATAAAAATGTTCTTTCTAGCATTTCAAATTGCGCGCGAGCAGCAACGAATCAGAGACCGAGTGAGACGCATGCATAGAAGAGTTCGGGGCACTCGTTACGAGCATTGCTCACGCCAAGTATTTGCTCTTGTAGCCTCTTCTCGATCTCTCTCTCTCTCTCTCTCTCTCTGTAACAGAGATAATCTCTCTACTGAAGCGTAAACGATCTCTCCTTCTACCCAATCAGGAACGATCTGCGCATAATCCCCACACCTCTAGTATTTATTGGGTCCCATCAGTATTAAGCAATATTCCATAAACTTGAAGTGAACTTTTGATAGGTGGAAGGCAATGTCTTGATGTTGTACAGAAATTCGAATTTCTTTACTGTTATTGAAGGTTGGCGTAACGTATGACTGATATGCATGCACTTAAAAAGGAATTATAGATCAACGATTAAAATTTTGATGTACAAAAATACGGATGCAAGCAAAAAAATCTTTAATTTTTTTACTGCATTCTATTTGCGAGTAGTGTGACTAGAGGCCCAGCCTCATCAGCAGTACATTGTTCTGACATGTTAACTCGACAGATCGTTGTCGACTGATGTTCTTGCGCATTGTACAAACGTATTATTGCTGTTGTCTGATTGTTATAATTTCTCCATGACAATCAAACAAATTTCCATCTTGATCAACCATTCGCAACCGTTTACGATCTGTTGTCTTAACGGCACTTAGTAAGTAGATGACACGTGATGTAACTTCCACTATCTTATATCCTAGTGGAACAATGGAAAAATTCATGAATAGCATGCGTTTTCTTAGCACTGATGTATTCTCCCTTTGTTATGCTTGATTCAATCCTAAAATTCAATCCACGTTAAAATTTGATCATGTTTTATTGCAATTTAAAAAATTTAAAAAAAAGGTGAAGCGACGTGAATATTAAGTTTAATTGTTTAAACTAACACATTTTTCGTAGTTGTAATTTTTTGTATTTACTTGCCTTTGTAATTATTGTTTTCATAATTTCCGTTTATCTAAATTTTTCTAAATATATTTCATTGTTCTTATTTGTTGAAACAATCTCATATTAACAACAGTTTGAACCCACACATGGTCACACGTATATACAACTTGTACCCTCTGTTGTGTCGAGAATAAGTTCCAACCAAAAAAATTTTGGGAACTTTTTGCTTATTTTTTGTGCACAACCCCCACACAAAATTAACTACAGTTCTCTCGGGACACCCTTTAAATTATTACCCTTATTCTGATCCCTGAAATTAGTCTTTAGATTATTTTATTATTCAGCACGGATGATAAATCATTTTTAAACATTTATATTATCAACATCGAAAAATTGATGATTTATACAATAATGACCCTTCACATCTACTTAACTAGAACGTAGAAGCTTCGAAGTTTAGTATGGAACATACCCATGCCAATAACTGTGTCGGTAACAACATCTGCAACCAGAACTCTTCCTGCCTATCTACTGATAAAGTATATTTTATTACACTGACAACTAGTGATTTCTAATGGAGTTAAGTCATAGCGACGCTCGATAATTCGCAATGCAGCAAGTCATGCATTAGCCAAGTAAAATTGGCGGCAAGTTACATTCGCTGCAAGTCACATTGCGAAAACTCCAGTTTCAAAAAATTTCAAGTCCTTAAAAACTGATTAAAATGTGGTAAATTTAGATATGCGAGGAATCGCTTGCGGCCAGTGGCATTGCGGCATCTCCCACTCAAAAAAATCTGAAGTCCAGAAAATATTGGAAAAAGTGCTGGAAGACACCCCGGTGATTGTTAACAAAATCATATAGTTTACACTCCTTATCTTTTCCAACGTCGCATTGGAGGAGGGTATACCCTGCTGTGATTGCTCCAAAAAATAATATAAGTCATCCTAATACTTCGTGCTAATTTTTTGTCAGTTCCTTTTTTCCAAATGAGAGTTACCGCGATGCGTCTCGTCGCAAATGTGACTTACTGCAAATGTAATTTGCTGCATGTTTAACAGTTAATCATTCATAAAAAGTAACTTGTTTAGTAAATTCATTACTTATATTTGGTGCATCGTGAACGTGCAACTGTGCACTTACTAGCTGTGCACGTGCCATCTCTACACGTGGAAATTTAGACGTTCACATATTTGGTTCTGTGAACTTAGACGTACACAAAAGTCACTTTGCTAACTGTGCACGTGAACAGATGTCACGCATAATACATTTTTATCAGTTAAAATGATTCTATCCTGGCGGAGTACAGCGTACTTACCTTTTAAAGATTAGATTTAAAATATTTTAAAAGCTTTTTTTATCAAAATATTCCTTCTAAATTATTATAGATATACGAAAATCTCTTTCTGAATTAACTTCTTAATATTTTTATCTTATTTAGCTTCTTTGAGTTTTCCAGTGGGCATTGCAAAGTCGAATATCTTAAGGACGTCCCAACGACGACTAACTAGCATGCCCACTCGGTAGGTATTTATTTCTTGCAAAATACTCAAATGACTTTCATTTCACAAAATTGTTAATTTATTTTCATGTGCTTTCTTATGATGTAACAAAAATTAAATTTAGAAAAAAATTTAATAATTTCTAGCATAGTTTTACAGTAGTTCATGTGCTGATGTATAATGGCAGGCTACACATTTATATTTGTCATTGGTTAGTGAAATTTCAAGTTTTATTTACTTGGGCGGTACACATTATTTTCACATTTTCTTCTCTTACCTCCCAGATTTGTTTTAACACAAAAAAAAGTAAACAATTATTTTTCATTTTAAAATCAAGTGATTGCTAGTAGTTGTTAAAAGCCCATAAAGTTTCACTGGTGTTTTGCCTGAATAAAAGGCCTTTTTGGAAATTCGTAATAAAATCGTTAATATTATATTATCTTACTAAATCTGACATGCTTCTCTTTGAAATTATTTGGTCAATTCTCTTTAAATTTAACTCCTGTAAGTCAATTTAAAAAGGTTTTAAAAAAAACTCCGTAAGTGAAAAAAATGATATATTATGTCCTACGTGAAAAAAGTTTACTTGCTCAAGGATAGGTCAAAAGGATAGTCATCTGTTGGAAACCCCGCATGATAAAGTGAAATGATTAGTCCAGCACAAAGTTTTAAGCGTTTTGTCGAACAAAAATTCATAATTGTTTCCGAGTATCAGAACTATACGCATCACTCTAAAGGTAAATTTCACAAATCCATTGAAATCTTTTAACATCTTTTTAATCTATATTTGCTTTTTTTGGTTTCAGGGAATTCAGGAAACTCAAGAAATTCAGAGAATTCAAGGAAGTTCAAAAATTCAGGGAATTCAAGGAATTCAAACACTTAAGGGAATTCAGAAAATTCATGGACTTCTGAGACTTAAAAAAATTCAGAGTATTCAAAGAATTTAAGGAATTAAAGGAATTTCGAAAATTCAAGAAATTTAGAGACTTCAAGGAATTATGTGAAAGAAATTTAGAGAATTCGTGGAATTCGGAAAATTCAAGAACTTAATAGTCTTCAAGGATTCGATGAATTCAATGAATTCAATTGATTTATAAAATTAAAGGAATTTATAGAATTTAAGGAATTCTGACTATTCGAGGAAT
This sequence comes from Belonocnema kinseyi, assembly GCF_010883055.1. NCBI lineage: Eukaryota > Metazoa > Arthropoda > Insecta > Hymenoptera > Cynipidae > Belonocnema > Belonocnema kinseyi. The sequence goes on along the minus strand of NC_046658.1, from coordinate 51,068,169 downwards.
TCAGTTAATTAAGGGAATTCAGGAAATTCATGGAATTCAGAGACTTCAAAGAATATAGAGCATTAAAGAAATTCAGAGAATTCAAGGAGTTCAGAAAATTTAAGAAATTCTGAGAACTTAGGGAATTCATTTGCACAACTATGCACGTCGAAATTTCGACGTTCGTAGATGGTATCCTGTGGTCTTGAACTTGCACAGTAGGGTGCGTGCAAAGTTGCTGCGTGCAAAGTTGTCCTCACTCCGTCTACGCGTAGTGGCGCGGCTTTAGAAGCCAATACAAAGACATTTAAAAGTTTAGACTGCTAACCCCAGATTGGAGGGTTTTGCGTGAAGGTACTGGAATGCTCATTCTGGACTTAAAAGTCAAATGAAATCAGATTTTTTCGTATTCATTGTCAATTGATGCGACCAGTGATGCCGAGTGATAAAAAGTCATTTGACAGTATTTTTTTAGTTTTATGAACAAACAACTAAATATAACTTATTATTTAAATCAATCGAACGTAAGAAAAAAATATTTCTCTCTACCTATATGTGTCCAAGTCACTTATTGTTTGGTGTGATTTTGTATAGTC
>NC_046658.1:51056253-51067494 GCF_010883055.1 Belonocnema kinseyi | reverse complement strand
TCTAAGATTTATTTTTAAGTTTGTTTTTCATTTCGTCCCACACAGTACTGATCATTTCACGTGGATAGTGAGGCACGTGCCAACAACAACAAAAACAGTATCTCCGAAAGCTACAGAGTAGCCATTAATTTTCTTTTAGTCGTCACAGAAAATTAAAAAACTGGATGAAAAGTTTGTTTTGGATTTTCTGAACCCCTGTTCAGAAATTTGTTTACGATTAAATTATTGCGTTGGAATGGCCTATGAATTATACGCTGGTAAAAACGTTTAATTTCCATTAGCAGTTTGGGAGATATAAAAGTATGGTCTCAAATATAAACATTTTTAATGTGTTGATTTTTAAACATTTCCAAAAACCATGTTATCCCCCCTCCACCTACAAACTAAATATTCAGGAAATGTGTTGAACCTTATTATTATTACAATTGAATTTCTCCTACGACAGTTAGAGAAAAGTAAGACACCAAAATTTAGTAGAAAATTAATACTTAAATTATTTAAAATATTTACTAAAACGAGATAGAAAAAGTACTAATTGCTTGGTAAGAATATATGAACCCTCACAGGATAGACTTATAGAAATATTCCTGATCGGATAGACTTGTTCTGGTAGACCGAATCGATTTTCAATCGCTGATATCTCGGAGCCTCATAAAATTATCGACAAGTGTTTTGTTTGAATTTCATTCGACAGAATCTCAAAAATCCGAATCTGCAAAATAAAGTTTCCTGAGTTGGTTAGTTTTTTAGATATTTTGTTTGATATGAAGGCGCTTTTCGAAAAATATGTGTTTCTTAAAATCGCTATAACTTCATTAAAAATAACGCAAATCGACTCTATGGGTGGTCAGTTTCAAGGTGAATAGTCACACTTTAAGAGTGTTCAAACTATTTCACACTTATAAAAAGTAAATCAATTTTAAGGCAGTTTGAAAGTTTTTGGAATATTTTGTCATTTATGCCGTTTTTTATGCATGTCACTGGTATTTTTTGCTTAGATACTTTGAATAGAATCATCATATATGTTTTTTAAATCGTGAATAAGGATAATAACACAAAGGATAGTCTTGGTCTGCTGGACCCAATCGCTCTGCAACTGCTCTCTAATTTTTTTATGTAGACCCGTCACTTTGGGCGTGAGTATCTTAGAGAAGAAAAATGGTAAAAAAAAACGATACAGTGCATGTCAATGTGTCTTTATTTTTGCGTCGACTGCATGCTTAGCTGTTATTGTTCAAAATTATGGTAAGGAACTATCATCCCATATTTGCTGAAAAGCTCCGAAATAATGCGTTTTTATTAGATAGGTCAACATTGAGAAGCTCCTGTATTGTCGAGTTTGACTCGAAAATTTAAAAGTTTTTTTTTATTTATTCTTCAAAGCCTAAAGAACTTATATCTTTTTTAATAAATTAATTATTTTCATAAACGTGACTATAAAGTGGTTTAAAAAAATTATCTTCAGTACTACTGAAAGACAGAGAGATTTTTGAAAAAGATAACATTTTTTAAGGCTTTGAAGAATAAATAAAAAACAAATTAAAAATTTTCTGAGCAATTTTTACAACGTAGGAACATCTCAAAATTAACCTATCTACACGAAGCGCATTATTTCGGTGCTTTCAGGCAAATAAAGGTTGCCAGTTCCTCAAAAGATTTTTGCATAATAACCGCTAAGCATGCAGTCGACGCAAAAATGAAGACACATTGACATGCACTGTACAGTTTTTCTTTTTAAATTTTCTTATTTGAGGTATTTACGCCCAAAGTGACCGGACTACATGAAAAAATTAGAGGGTAGCTTGTATGACGGAGTAGTAGAGGGAGCCGAAAACGAATTTTCGACGTCCTTGCTTTCCCCTCCCCCACCTACTTTCGAGTTCTTGTTACTTCGTGGATAGCAATTGGGTCTGACAGACAAAGTCTATCCTGTGAAGGTTAATTAATTGTGTGTGTGTTAATTAAAGATTATACTATGAAAGTCTTAAATAGGTTACAGGTCACCTCCGCCAACAATGCGCATTTACAAGTTATTGCTTGTAATGAGAATCATTTTGCTACTTGAAATAGCGGTCAACAATTTTTAATGATTTTCAGTGTTGATAAAAATAAAAACAAATTTAAGAGGCAACATGAATTAATATTAATATTAGAATAGTAAAATGTGGCTATCGTTATTTTAAAAATTTTAAACAAATTCAAAATTTTGCTTTAAAATATTTCTTAATTTGAATACAAAAATCGAGTGCAAATGTTTCTAGGAAAACATTTGCATGCTGGAATTTTATTTAGGTCATTTTTATATATCTGTATTTTTATTTACTGAAACTAGATTCAATTTTTTAGCAACTTCCTAAATATAAAAGCTCTATATACGTTTCGCTTTATTGGAAGTATTTTATTTATTTAACCGTTAAATATCAATTCGTTTTCTTTTAAAAGCTTAAAAATAAAAAAGCGTGTTAAAATATAAGCAAGGTAGACAACATGCAGATTTTTTATCGATATAACAATTTATATAAACAAAAATTTGTATAGAAAAATCGTCTATAGTAAAATTGAAAAGAATCGATACATTATTTATACCCTTAAAAAATGGAGTTAAAAATAATTCATAAGTATGAAAAGGAGCAGTTAGGAACTAAAAACCAGTAAATCAAAAAATACCAGAATTGTTTGTTGCTGCAATTTCATACTCATTATATTTTGACCCTGAGAGGCATGAGCTGCATGGATTTTCTTTTGTTTAATTAGTCACTTATTCTACATTAAACAATTTTTCATAACTGTCTCCATACTTGTAATCTTTGAATTCTTAAGCCACTGAGAACTATGTAAGCAATTTATCTTAAATGAAAAATTGAATTTCCTTTTTCAAGCACGAAAAACGATAATAACAATCGATTCTTAATTTAAAAATTGCGAGCTGTTGATATTTTTCAAATCGCACCATTTCAATATTAAAAAAGCTATTTAAAAAATGGTCTTTCAAGTTATTCAAGAAATGTCTGCTTGTTAAAATATTGCTTATTATAACTAAAGTGTTGTCTGTGATGAAAAATCTCGAACAAAGCAGTTTTTCGTTACTAATTCGATATTTTAAAATATTATATAAATTAGTTTTTAACCAAATAGAAAGAGATTGTAAAAGAATAAAAAGGAGATTTTTTAACGCATACACAAAATAGTTGCTGTTCGATTTACGTAGGTCTGTTGTATATCTTACGAAAAGTGCCTAATTTTAAAACCGTGCTGAAAAGGATTTACAAATGCCTCACCGATATTATACGGATATATTTATTTGTGCTTCATTTATGAGCAGTTTCCTTTCTCATATGTATAAAATAAATGTCTGATAAAAGGAGGCTTTTCTCTAAGGTAATATATTTTTGACTTTTTTAATATTTTTTAAGATTGTTCTTCCGTCTTGCAAAAGATCTTATTTTGAGGAAATCTGAGAGACTACTAAAAGGTCAATTAATTTGTTATCTTATAACAAATAGCATTTTAACGTACGCTAGTTTTATTTTCGAAATCAAAAATAATTTTTTTCTTATATACTCAATGTAACATTTGTTTCAACTCTGGCAAGATTAACCACCTTTATCACTTGAGATTTGGCAGACTGAATGTGTATAGTGAATAGTAACTGGGCCAATCTAAATCGATGAGTTAACATAAATTACTGATAAATTACTGGAAATTTTGGAAATTTTCAGATATATTGAAAGTTTACCAGGAATCTAACAAACCTCCGCTTATTTTTTACAAATAATATAATGTAAAGCAAGATGCTGAAAGAAGGGAGATGTAAATATTGTAAAGCTTTCAGAACTTGCCGTCGGATCAGGCGAGTCATTTTCGACTCGCCTTCAACTCGCCTCTGACTTTCCTGAACTTTCATTGCGATTCACCTCTGGCACCACAAGTAATTAATGCAAATGTTTGTTTTGCTAATAATTTAAATATATTTGGATTCAATACAACAAAAAAACACGAGAAAAAAACTATTTTAGTATACCTTTTTTATTCAGAAATACAGAATTTCGCAACGGATTATAAAAGTGAATTCTTTAAAGCAGAAAAATAGAGCACAATCGAAACTGGCAGAACAGATTCATATTTCCCACTTTTTTCACCCAGAATTATTTTTACCTATTTCTCATGATAGAACTCTCATTTCAATCCCACAAATGGCGGTCTGATAACGGTAGTACTACTTTCAAATAAATGAATTTCGGTCCCTCGTTCCGTTTAACCGGTTTCGTTTTTCGTTTACAGCCTTTACAAACGATTCGAATCGGAAGAGCAGATAGGCCAGGATGGATCTTGTCAAAAAAGATGAAGTCCCCGCGGTCCGGAGGGGGCGAGTTCTTTAAGGTAGGGGGCATGCGCGACGTCCAGGGGTGCAGAACGGCTCTCGAGGGTTAGTCTCTTGCTGGTACTACGTCGCGCCGTACGCACACGGGTTCGCTCCCTGTGATTCCGTAACCGCCAAATGTGCTCGCATGCTCTTTCAAAACAAAAAAGTAAATCGGAAATTTTTTCCAAACCACTCTCTCTCCTAGAGTTTACTTCATTTTTTTGTGAATAATCAAGATAAATAATAAAATTTAAAGAGCATATTCTCCTAATATTACAATAAATATTGATAGAACAATTTTAATTAAAATTGTGCAATGGTGAAGTTAAAGCTACTTAATATGTACTGAAGTTTCTAGGTAAAAAAAGTGTTGTGGGAACAGGTAGCAGAAACAGAATTCACACAGGATTATTTAGTTCAGTGGTTCAAAGTGCGGTATAACTCTACAGGATTAATAAAAGAATCGCTGTGAAGTGGAAGTGGTTTTTTTTAGTTAAATTTGTGGGCAAAAAATTAAAACAAATTTTGTTTTTAACTGCTTGTGAAATCATTGTGAATTAAGAGATACATTTGTGCATCCTGGATTTTATTATTTTAGGGAAGAATTATATTTTCAAGAATTTATTTCTGGATTTGGAAACGATTTCTCCTGATTGATTATTGGCAGAGTTTAAAGACTTTGCGAGTTTTTAGGGACAGGGAAAATAAACAAGGTAAGATAATGTTCCAGCCAATGACCGCAATTTTTGTTTGAAAAATTATTCTCATATCAGCTGAAGGAGAACCAACTTTATGCACTCGTCTTCACATCCTCGAACACCTATTGAACATCTATATAAGAATCTTTATTAAGATAGATGACCAGTGAAAGCGGCATTATAAAAATAATATGACACCTCGTAAACCTTTATCTAAGAAATTCTTTCTGTGCAAGAAACTTCATATAGCAACACTTATAAACTTTAATTTAAATAACATTAGACAACTTACATTCACTTTTAATTAGAAAATAAAAACTCTATACCAAGCAATCTTTATTAGCGGGTAGCACGTTATTATTTCGCAACGTTCATCAACTGAGGCTTTCATAAAACACTGGGACTACCTTTTTCTATAACAAAGTTTAGTAATAAATCCTTCGAAAAGTTAGAAGTAAGGGTTTATTGAATTAAATCTTTTTCTCATGCGATATAAAGAGGGATTGATATAATAGGAAATCATCTAAGGAAGTTAATTTGATTTTGTTAATTATTTTCAATATACATTTTCTAAAGAAAGATTTTATTTTCTAAGCTCCTTCCTAGAAATGTGAGGCTAAAGATGTTTTAAGAAAGCATTAAAACTGAAAACTTAATTTTACCTAAAACAAATCTACTTGAAGGTAGTCTTAAGTGTGTTCCATCCTGGCAGTTTAAATAACCTTTGTAGAATCCTGCATCAGCTTCTATTTCATATTGTTCGTGAAATAAGAAAGTAAAGCTACATAGCAGAAAATCTTAAGTCGGGTCCTAGCTGTCAGTTTTCAGAGAAAGCTTGCTTTGCATTATTCGAGAAAAAGAATAAAGCCTTTTCGTTTCTTTTAAATTTGCAATTCCATGATTTCTGCTAAAATTAATCTCTCACGTTCTTCGTGCTGCAAAAAGAGAATATAAATTTCAAGGATTAAGGTAGGAAAGGCCTTTTGTTCTCACTAAAATTGAGATTCAGTTATATTTTCTTGCAAATTGCTATTAAGAATTCGGCAATTTCAAGAAGCTTGAAATACCTACAGAAATAAATTTTGTTTCTTTTAATACTCATAGTAAAAGGAATTTTATTTACGCCAATAAACCGGTGAAAATAAAAAATAAAATTTCATCCAGTAAAATTTAATCGAATTCAATATTTTGAAATTAGTTACTTTTTCCAAGGAAACTTTTTGAAATTCTTAAATTAATTTTGATTGCTTTATGCTTACACAAATCAAGAATATTAAAGACAATAAGAAAATTTAAAAATTGTTCTTTCAATTTTTACCTTAGTGAAAGATTCATTTCAATAAATATACTAGTATGAACAATTATTGTTTTCAATCATTAATATAGTATGTTATAATAATTAATCATCTTTAAAAAGCTAGCGTGAACAAATAAAAATAATCCCTACTGGTTGACAAAAGTTAATTTCTTAAATTACCAATAATACCACTTTTTTATGCATTTTATTTTTTCCATTCTTTTCCTTTCTAATTGCTTTAACTGGATGTTCAGCCACATATTAAAACATTTTTTACACATTCAGTACGGCTTTATTCTGCAAATGAGAGTTTTCAAATAACAGTTTTTCACATTTTTTTTTAATCAATCGGTGTTAACGTTACGTCTTTTAAGGTTTTCAATAATTAAGGGTCGAGTAAATTCCTCGTGCAAAATATTCCAGATTTTTATTTTATCTTTGGATTCTTTAGTTTAAAAAATAAATTCTTGAGAATTCAAGATTAACTTCAACAATTTAAAAAATTCATCTATGGAAAGCTGCTAGAATAGCGAAGGAAAAATTCAACTATTGAGTACTTAAAACCTCATTTCGTAAACAAAAGTAAGTTATTTCGTTTGATTCGGTACTTCATTGATACTTTTATTTCTAAAATTTTAAGCAATTTTGTTAATTGAATGCAATAGAGAAATCAATTTTTTTGGGTATTAAATTTTCAAACAAATCGTTTAAACAATTTAAAAATAAATGTTTATCTTAAAAAATCAGCTATTATCTGTTCTGATTTAAATCATAACTACTGATCAAAAAATGCTGTTAAACGAACTTCATCTTACTTTTTGGTCCTTTTTGGTAAATTTTGGTAAATTTTGGTAAAACCTGTTTTTTCGCATTGAAGGGGTTTTGAAGCATGGATATTTAAAGAAATCTGCGATACTCATTTTTCACATCAAACTAGCATATTTTCATCACGAGGAAAATGTAGAAGTATTTTGAAAAAAACTTTTTTCATTGTACTCACATTTTTATGACAGAAAACGATTTTCGACGCTTTTTAAAAAAAAGTATTAAATACTTCCAACTTTTTTGTATATTGTTGACCGTGCTAATTATGGATCGAGCCGAGCAATTATGGATCAAGTCGTTTTAAATTTTTTTGCGGCTCTAGTGAACTTCTAGTGAGTTTGCATTAGGTAATGTTTTAGCGTGAAGTGTGCTCAATAATTTGCTTTGACATTTCCCTGAGATGCCAGAAAAAATTCTCAAGTTGGAAACTGTCCAGTCACATAGGTATCAATCTAAGAAATTCGACTTGTATTAACTGCAGTAACTTTTTAATTGATAATTTTTTTATTATTGCAAAAAGTGGAAAGGCATTTTTCCACGTGGATATAATAAACCAAATTAAAAAAATTAAAATTCTATAGAAGTTCAGTTTAATAGACGGTCGAGACACAACGGACTTCTTAAAATAATGTAGTGTTACTATTGTGTCAGGAAATGAAAATTATGGTTATAGGTGGGTGCAGCTTAGGTATTTTAGAATTGTCGAAAATCCAATTATTGTTATTATCATACTGTCTAACACCCAAAATATGTCTAATTCTCTTTTATGTGACTTATACGATTAATAATTTCCCCGGTAAACGATGGATCTAAAAGATACTATAAACTTGCGAATGTACTTGCTTATTTTGTTTAGTAATTTACATTTTGAGTTTTTTTTTGCTCGAGCACATTCTCTCTTTCGACCCCGCGCATCACCAAAATACGGAGACCGTCAATTCCATGAAGGCAAAAGCCCAGTTTTCGGAAATCCAGGTTCTAGTTTAATTTATATCTTCATAAAATAACGGTTTCAGTTTCCATGTGATACAATATAATTTGCTTTCTCGTAAAGAGGATAGTGAACCATATATTTGTTGAGTCAGATGATAAATTATTATGAGTATAGCAGTAACCAGCTATAAAGAAATGCATGGGAGCATAACAGGGAATAATGCTGAAGTGCAGGTTAAAAAACAGATAGTCGATTCTTCTGAACCTGGCAATCCGTTCCCACTCGACGTAATTCGACCGATTGCTTTCCATCGATCACTTAGTACGATTCGGCCGGAAATTACGAAGGTATCGCAAGACTATTCAAGTTTACTACCACTTTTACACGCAATAACTTTTTTATATTATTTGAATGCGGTTTTGCATGAGTAGGCAGTCTAGTCAGGAGATACTGAGTTACTTTTAGAATATGTTGATAGGGAGACTGCGCCAGGGTGACTGGGCCGCAGTTACCCGTAATCACTATTTGTTAGTATCTGTATGTGGTTTGACATAAGTAGGCAGGCTAGCATCGAAACGGAAATTTCCTGTACAGAAGCCTCTGAGGATCCTTTACATTTTCGTGTACACGAAACCGCACTAGCAACCTGTACAAGTAATTCTAATGGTTCCTGTGCAGGAATTTGGCGAAGGAAACTGTACATGACTCCGCAAAGGAAACCTTTTTTTAACTTTATTATAATAGCAGTATATATTTTTATATACAGTTGTAATATTTCTAATGTTGTTAATCTATTATTCAATTTTTCAAAAATAAAGTATTAAAGTCACATTTTTATTCACCGATCTCACGAGTAGATAATATGCTATAAAAAAAATATTATTGTAAATTATGCATTACCCATATTCGATGAATCAAACTTCCGTTAAATCCTAAAACACAATAGCTCATTTTGCTCTCTAAATCATTCTGTACAATGATACTCGAATTAGTTTTGATTGTTGAGAAAATTATTTGTACAAAATTCAAGGACTAGAACTCTAGATGATGAATGAAAAAACTAAATAAGCCATTTTTTATTGAGATTAAATACAAATTAAGATATATTACAAAGGAGTTTAAAAAACACCAAACATAAAATACACATTATTAAAAAAATAATTTCTCCTAAGAACTAACTCTTTCTAAAAAATATATTGTTGCTTGTTTAAAAATGCACCAAAAATTATTTCTTTTATATTTATTCTCTATTATTGAATCGATTGAAGTTTAATTTTACGTCAATGTGCCGATCTCACACACCAATTAATTTATTGTTTGTTTTATTCGTGATCTATTTAATTAAATTCGATTTAATCAGAACTGTTCAGGCGGTTCCAAAAATTTGACTTACGACGCACGCGATGAGTCTATTTGAATTTTTTTGATTAAATCTCAGCTTTAGTCGATTCAAAAAACGTGACTCGTAACACAAGAACTTATTTGATTTGGATTTTTTTTTATTATTTCTCACCTTGAGCCAGTGTTCAGAAAGTGGGACTCGTAATTTACGTGCTACTTTCATTCGTAGTTTTTCGACTCAAAAACGGCTAAAATGTGTTCGAAAAATTCAATTCCAGATTTCCGTTATGTATCGAGTCTGAATATTATTTTGTACACCGCTACTTTTTTGGTTCGCCTGTTAAATTATATTTTTTTTAACTTAGTAACATTGAGCATTCCTCGCTTCAGTTACAAACGGTCATATTACTATTATAAACCGAGTCTACGCCTGGGAAAAAGGGAATCACACTCACGTAGCCCAGAATTCCTATTGTATAAGCTATAAGGGACTCAGAACACCTATTGTCAAATTGGTTTTGAAAAATATGGTTTTAAACGCATCTTATTCGGAAGATTAGTATTCCCCGGACTCTGGCCTGGCACAGTGAGCAAACAATTTGTGAATTTAAATTTGCTGAACGCTACCCTCTAAATTTCCTCTTTTTGGTGAAATAATACTGAACATTGTTTTCTTTATTTTTTAACAGATTGTGTAATATTTGCGCTAGACTTTTTTTAGGTCTGAAAAAGAATTTGCTCAGTTTTAAATTTAAAAAAAATTTACATGAGGACTGAAAAAAGTTGCACCCCTAAACAGTACTTGAAAATGTATTCTTTCCTTTCATTCCTCAACAAGTATTTTCTCAACAATTAAAACTTCAATGAAGTTGATGAGAAAGCCCATTAAAAAATAAAATAAAAACATAAAATGGTACCCAAATCGACCTTAATTAAAACTAGCTCACATATTATTCAGGTCCCTTTTTCTCCAAATCAGAATGTAGTACCCTCGAATCTGTGTACGCGTGCAATCTTACTCAATTTAGTTATTCTTCTTTTATGGGCCTATACGTCACGTAGTAGTACATTTTGAGTCAATTGAAATGGAAAATGAAAGCACAGACATCGTTCTCCTAGTATAGATAGCGAAAATAGTAGATTGTGTATACGAATACGTCGCTTATAAAGATTCGTTGAAAAGCGTTTTGTTCTGCTACCAAATATTAGGCCTAATTCTTAAGAAAACAAGAGTATGTTTTGCAAGGTATTTGTTCAAAAAGCTTGTCTCATACTACAATACTCAGTACTTAGTTTGTATCCGAAGTATTTCTGATTTTTAGTGGAAATCACAGCGGTCTGCAACCTCTAAAAAACAGATTTATAGTCGATAAATTGATTACGAATATTTGCATTATGATCGGCCACATGGCAACACTTATCAGAAAGGGTATTTTTATATGGATGAAGAAACTTTTCCGTTTGGTTTGACTACTTTATCCTACAATTTCACAAAGAAGATGAAACAGATAGTGCAACATTTAAGAGCTTTACCCGAGTAAGAATGCTTCCACTTGAGTTCGACTTGAATTGCCCCAAATCAAGACATACTGTAGTCGAAAAGTTCGACTTGAGCATGTCTCAGTTTTGAGACGGAGCCAGAATTAAATTTATGTCTTGGAGACAAGTTTCTATGCCTTGAAGACATAAATTTATCTCTTGAATCTAATTTATACGACTCTAACACGAGCGGCTTATTACTTCGCGTGTATACTTGTCCTAAGAAAAAGAGTAATTCAGACAG
>NC_046658.1:51054726-51056153 GCF_010883055.1 Belonocnema kinseyi | reverse complement strand
ACTTGTTTACGGATTTTCATTTGTATTATTCTTGCTTGACGATGATACCGAAAATGTTGTTTGTTTCTACGTCTTTCTGATGGCTTAGGAGATCCTTCTAGATAATCACAATTTAAATTTTTTTCAAGAAAATTTTTAAGGGTTATAGTCGTTCAGACCCACAGATTCTGAATTTTTCAGATTAAAAATAACGAATTAAATAATTACAAATAAATCATTCATTAATTTTAATCTCATTTTTGAGCCGAAAGAGGTTCGAAAATCTTTTCCAAGACAAGGCTCATCTTGAGACAAATAAACGTCGTTTTAGCCAAGACAAGGCACGACTTAAGACAAGGAAACGCTGTTTTACCTGTCGTAGCCATAAAAGTAAGACGAAAGCCTATGTCTCGATTCAGTTTTGAGACGCAGCCAGACATTGATGTCTTGGAGACGAACTCAAGACATAACCAAGTCGAACTCAAGTCGAAGCATTTTTACTCGGGTAGTGTTTGTTTCTGTAGTTTATCTATTTGATTTTTTATTGGTAGGAACATAATTTGAGCCTTGTCAGGAAAATACTGAAATTACCTGCCATTTGCTATAAAAACTTGGCTTTATTATCAATGAACAAAGAAAAAAGTTAATACCATCATTTAAATCGAAATTACAAAAATAAAACAAGATATTATTATATATGATGGAAGTTACAAGCGCAAAGGAATATCAAATGGGAGAACATGCTTTTTCCATTGGGACATATTTTTCTTGGGCATAACAGTAATTATGTGGCAAGTATGCCAGTTTCAGTGACCTTAGAAGATCTACATTGGTGAAAGATGCATAATAATTCTGCGGTTAATTACTCGCAAAATGGCGGGCTGATATGATTATTGCAATGATCAAGTTAAATTGTTTCACATTAATGTTTGATTTTTGATAACAGTTTTCTTCCCTCTAAAATTAGTTGCCAAATCCTTATAAAATTCTCATATTCTACTACCCGTAGACATTATTACAGAATTAGCATACATTGATGATATATGTAGATTTTGCAGTCAAAAACTAATTTGACAAAAATAAAAGATCTGGGAATAGTGTGAAAAAGTTAGTAAATGAATTTCCCCGTCCTTCTTAAGCTCAAATGATAATGTGATAGCAGATAATTTTTTTAGTAATTTTGGCGAACCAGAAATAGATCACTTTGCAACTAAAACTGATACGAAATATCAAAATTATATATCGTGGAACAAAGATCCAGAAACAATTGCTGTGGGTGCTTTTAGGATTAAATGAAAACCATGCTTCTTCTATTTGTGTCCTCCCTTCTCTTTTTCTTTCAGATTCTAGAAAAAATAAGATTTGGAAAACGTAGAGGAATTTTGGTTATTATAGACTGACATGTCCACTCATTGTTTCCAATATTATATATATATTATTATTATTGT
>NC_046658.1:51052201-51054626 GCF_010883055.1 Belonocnema kinseyi | reverse complement strand
ATTTCAACCATTTCAACGGATCCACTTTCTAAATGGATTACCCTCGTTGCAGGAGTTTTATCCGAGGTGCTTTTAAAATAAAACTCGATCCGGAAGAAACAGTATGCATCAGGATCTCCTTGCTGCGCGATTCGTCGTTAAAACATGCTGGGACTGTTTCAAAGAAATGGTGCGATGTTTAAAAATCTCAAAATATGGATTCATTTATATATTCTATCAAGAATGTTTTTATGATTTCAACTGTGGAATAAAAAAAAAGTTTTCTATGGTTCTACGAATAGTTCTCAATCAGCGACCAGTTTAATTCATGGTCCTTATTTACGAGAAATTCATTTAAAAAAACGTTGCTTTGAAGGGATCTCGAAGCTGAGACCACCAGATGTAAAAAATAACTCTATATGGGAGCCCGCTATAAGTTTGAATACCTTGAATGTTTTTGGAGCAAATTATTTACTTTCTATGGAAAAGCTAACATTGAAATTAGTAACCTTATTAACGCTTATCACAGGCCGCAGACTGTAGACTTTGATTTAATTTGATACCAGGAATATCCGCGAGATAAGTGACAATATGGAAAGTAAAAATTCAGATAGAAATAAATTATTCACTCAAAATAAGGTACAATTCAATCTTGCATTACCATTCTACACCATAGATATAATTTTATGTCTAGCTAGTATGATGGCAGAATACTTAAAACTAAATAGTTAAAAAATTTAAAATATAAGTTTTCCATCTTATTAAAAGAAAGGAAAGCTGTGCGAATAGTTGATAAGTTTAAAAATCGTGACATCGTGTCAAATGAAACTTTGCTCGCATTAGCCATCTTACACGTTACGCAGTTTATTATCTCATGTACTTCTCTTATTTTTAAAACTACATTTTAATGTACTAAAACTATAAACCGTAAAAAACATTGATTATCTACATTCTGATCTGCATAATTGAAGAAACTTACTGTCAGTGAAGTCGTGTCATAATTGTACGAAGTACCTCTTGAAAATGATCCGTTTTCCTGTATACGTTGGTATTCCTAACTTTTTAAAAGTAGGACCACCATTTCTTTTCTTGTGATAAAAAGTTTTAAAAACTGAAAAAAATTCAGTATGATTGCAAGCTTTTGTAGCTGAATGTACAATTATGGTAGCACTTTACTTCCAGGTAAGTTCGCCGCTTAATCTTGCAATTTTAATGTGCCATGCGAATCTTAAAAGTATGCAAAAGATGTATTTTTGTAGATTTTGAAATTAAAACTTTTTTTGTCACCTTATATGAATGTTTTAAATTGTTCATATGTTTCTCATTTCTAAAAAAATATTAAGGGATGTTCCAGAACATTAATTGTAATGAAATTAGACATTTTTATATTCTGTGCTTAATCATATTTATACATTTTTGTTATTTGTTTTATAAAATTAAGGACTGATTCTCCAATAATGAATTAATAATTTATAGTGGTAAAATAATTTTTTAGCCTTCAATTTTCATGGTTTTATCATTGGAAACTATGAAAATTCTGCGAAACCTATTCGGAAAAAAATGAAAGCATAAGAATGCGAGAAGTTGTGAATGCCCGACTCTGCACTTTTTGAGAAATAGTTCAGCATTTAAACCGACTAATTTAATTAAAGTTGTTCTTAACGTTTCAGTTAGGCTAATTGTATTTGTTACACACAAAAAATCACACCCCTAAGAATTAAGGATTCAACGCGAATTCTAGAAATTGAAGCCTCTAAAGAACGAACTTCTTTATGGCAGCCGAACAAGATGAACGTGCTCTACTGTTTGCAGATTGACCGTAACATCTTTCTTTCCGAGCAGCGCAAACAAACCCATATCGATAGTAAAGGATAGAATCTCCGTAACTGGTAGGAGTGGATATTGCAGGATTGTGGATTGCAGGAGACCTTTTATAAAATTTAACCCTCAAACGGAACATTACTACGAATACGTAATGGAAAAATTTCGATTTTGCTGCCATTTACGCAGACATAGCTGCAGCGGCTTATTCCCAGTCTATTAAGTATATATGTTAAATAAGCGTAATATATGCTAGATTTCTACTGTATGTTCAATATTTAATATTAACATTGTGAAAAACTAATTGGCACAATTGCGCCGTTTGCGTATTCTGGTTTGAATTGTGTCGTTTGGTGATTAATTAGTCTTTACAATTCAAATTTATTAATTTAAGAGATAATTAAGTATGCCTAGGGATCCTCTGATTATCGCAAAATGAAGTATATGCTGAACTTTATGTTTAAAACAGGGATGTATTTCATGTAATTGCAATAATGTGGTGTCTGATCTAACTTAAAACTTTTTGGAGGTTTAAAATTAGTTTATTTATCTATAAAATAGTAATTACTTGCATATTTTGTCTTCCTTTTTTATGAGTATTAAATTACTTTTTCTTCTTCTCCAG
>NC_046658.1:51008098-51052101 GCF_010883055.1 Belonocnema kinseyi | reverse complement strand
TGAGGTTAAGTTTATCATAATCAATTTAAATCAATGATAGAAAAACTGGTGCCACGGTGAAGGTCAGAACTATTTTAGCCAAATCACGTACTTTCATCACGGAGTCCACGTGCGAAAACGAGTTTCGTGAATATCTTATTTAATTATTAATACGATTCGAATCTATGATTAATAAAAATTAAAGCTTTTTTAAAACGGCGTATAACATACTCCAAAAGCTTCTGATGGTTACTCAAAATCCGAACCCATCAATATACAATATTGGATCTCGTAGTAGAACAGAGGTGTTATGGCATGATGTCTAACCATGAGGACCGTGCTCTCCTCCTTGCTCTGCAATATACTATTTTTTTGCTGTCGCGCTTCAAATAATTCTTTAATAAATGAATAAAGTATGACAGCTCTGAAATTTGGTTAAAATACTCATGGATTACGCTTTCTTAAATATTTATAAAGCAGTGACTCTGGATAAAAGGAGGAAAAAGTTAGATGCTTTCTTCACCTGCCTGGCTTCGTTGTATTTGGAATGTCTTTTTGTTTTTATTTTTGTGCGAATCAAAATCAAATATTGTGTGCTCTCATCCAGTTTCCACCTTTTGGAATGGGTCGGAAAATTTAATTAGTCCTAAGGGGATCACTTCAATAGAATTCCACTGAATTTTCAACCCTCAAAAGCACTTGACCGTTTACTGCATTTCAGTAAATGATCAAAGGTATGTGAGCGAAAACCTTTGCAGATGCTCTGTGCTCTATTTAACCATAAGATAATAGAGGGCTAGGGTTTTTGAAGCTCACTTAAAAATGATTGAACTTCGTTCTCTTTTCGCAAAATTTCAACTATTGAATAAGTATGTTCATTATTTTTTAAATAATACAAAAATTTCTTTTGATACTTTTTATGAAGAAATATTTGTAATATAGTAATTATCGTATGCAAAGTATAACTTCAATCAAAAAACTTGTCTAATTTAATACAATGTAATAAAGAAAATAGCTTTTTGACAGCAATTTTCCCTGTATTTTTTTCAGCCGGGTATTCAGTTGAATGAAAACCAATAAATTACGGGCGATACTTGCGCGTTAATTCGTTTTCTGTCTCACGCTGTTTTTAAATTAAAATGTAAAGTTAATATCAACGACAAATTTGTGTATGTCATATCACCTATAATTTAAAAGGTTGCTGCTATGTATACCGAAACTTCGGTATACATAGCAGACTTTTACGGTATCTTGAAGTAATATAAAATAACCATCAGGGCTTCATGTTTTGACCATTTATGAAAATTGATATCTGGACTTCAGAAGTAATATATTATATTTTTATGGAATATCAGAAAATAAAATCGTTGCATTTTTTTGAAAATATCATTTTCTGACTTAAAACATTAATATACACTATTATTGTTTGAATATTAAAACCTGAATTAAATTGCGGATAATGTTCCGAATAGATGAATTCTCCGATTTTGTTTAAAACGTCGTATAATTATGTATTTTGACGCGCTGATTACGAATATTATAGTTAAAATTGGCGACAAGACGAGTTTCATGGTAAAGGCATGAAAACCCCATGAAAATCATGGTTTTTTGCGTTTATCTAAGCCGATATGCAAAATTTTTCAAAATCTTTTAAATAAAAGTTATAGATCTCATTAAAATATATATTTTTTGTAACATACATTTTTTTGTACGAGTGACAATTAGCAATCACACTCCGCGCTTGGTCTTTGCATTTCTCCCGCATTCGTACACAGGCCTTTTGAAATCAAAGGTCAACGGACTGACAACTGTCATTTTGTGATTTTGAACTCTCTTTTGTTAAAGCTCTTTCGGCTTTAACGAACACATTCTCATCACGTATCTCGTGCTTCGCACTTGATTTTGTGCAACAAGCAAATTGTATTTATCATGATTATTTTTATATTTGATTCTTATGTTGCTTTATATTGGATTCTAAGCTGCATTGAAACATGTATCATTTCGATAAATGTATATAATTACAATTCATAATATGCATAACAATTTATTCACACTAATTCTTATTTCCCTGTTTTTATAATTTTTTTATTTTTGATCTTGTTTTTTACGATTTAATGAAAACCACTGCACACCTGCATAGGGTCTAATACAGGAACCTATATAGGGTCCTATGGCCCTTTTCGTCTTTTCTGTCCTTTTTCCAAAAATGTAATTTTTTAATTTTAAATCTAATTTTTTACGATTGAAAGAAAGTCTACTTGTCCTATCGAAAAATGATTAATAATAAATTTATAAATCTTTTTAGGCGAACAACTTTTGCCTGTTGATCTTAGTTCATACCTTGTATCGTTTTTTTTCAAAAAAATTCAATATTTTTTTTTTTGAATGTTATTTTTTACGGCTAAATGAAAAACTACGTGTCCTATGAAAAAGTATAGCTCTTTTTTGGATGTACAAGTTTTGTGTTATTTTTTTCGTAGCTTGTTTCGTTAGTCCAAAAATGTTTTATTTTTTTATTTTTAATGTTGTTTTTCACGACTAAAAACAAAAACTACGTTTTCTATCGAAAAGTGATTCTTTATAAATTTGTAGTTCTTTCCAGGGCGCACAATTTTAGCTTTTTCATTTTTTTTAATATCTTTTATAGTTCGAACAAAAAATTGAATTTTTGGATTTTTCATTATTTTTGGTATGATCAAATTTGGAATATTGAACTTTTCGACTAAATTTAAAAATCTGTAATCATAGTCTTGTAGGGCTTCCAAAAAGGAACGTTTTGCTTTTCTTGACTTTTTTCATATAATGCGTTGTTTGGCTTAAAACGTTCATTTTAGTTTATTTTTTTGGATTTTGAAAATGCTCTAACTCTGATGATTTTCTTTTTATAGAAAACCGCCACGGGATAAATAGATTTGAGTTTCTAAGTACTTTGAATAAGGCACATCGAATTTTGAAATTTTGAAAAATGTGGTTTTAAAATTTTTTGGTACGAACAAATTTGGGATTTTCAACTTTTCGACCAAATTAAAAAAGTTATTATGATCATCTTGTAGGGCTTTCAAAAATAAACGTTTTTCTTTCATAGAATTTAAAAATTTAAAAAAAGGTGGTTTCAAAAATTTTGAAAACGCGGCCACTTTTTGAATTTTGATCTAAAATAGCTAGTTTACGAATTTGTTCCTTCTTTTTAGGCCTTAAAAAAGTGTGCCAAAGCAGAATACAATCTGATCAATTTTTCGAAAGTAATCGTGCCTACAGAATACAGACTACAGACAGGCAGACAAACACCTTCGTAAAAATCATTTTTGCTGACTCAGTGGGTCTCAAAACGTGAAAATTTTATGAAAACCAACAAAGTGAAATTTTACATAAAACCAATACTTTCTCATTAGGATGATAATGTAATTAGGATGTGAATGTAAAAACCCATTAAAATCATGGCACTTTGCGTTCATCTAAGCCAATACGCACAATGTCGCTTAGTAATTCCAAAAAAAGTTGTATAGCTCATCAAGTTACACATTTTTTGTTTTAAACATTTTTATCTTCGAGTGGTAGTTTTCGTGAAAATTAGTGATAAATCTATTTTTATGAAAAAAAAACCTTAAGAATCATGGTATTTTTGCGTTTAGCTCAGCCAATAAATAAGATTTCGCAAAATATTTGGAATGAAAGTTGTAGATCTCATAAAGATGCACATTTTTTTCTTTTAAATATTTTTTCCGCCCCCTATACTCTACACTCTACAGCAGGGCTCACCAAAAGGCAGCCATTGGCTGCATTGGCTGCCAGTGGCAGTCAAAAGGCTAGGTCAAACTGGCCCTAATAAATCTTGTCGTTCAACTGGTTCCTAGCCCTTCACGGTCATGATACCTCCCGCCGTGCCGGGCTTGAAAGGCATTATCCTTCCCAGAAATGAAATATAATTACAAAAATATATATCAGCGTTTTATTTAATAACATAAAAATAAATATAAACGTTTTAACTTTTATTACTAATGTTTATATATTTCACACAAATTCACAAATATAGCAATTGCTATATTTTATTGCAAGTTTGATAATAATTAAAGAAAATAGAAATATTTTTAGATAAAAATGAGGCATATTTCATTATTTCTTGAATGAAATAATAAGAATAAGAAAAATTTAAATGGACAATTGTCAAATTCTACTATTTAAATTTTATTTTACTTGAACTATAAAAATTCAATTTAAATACAAAGTGAGCATATTAAAATTAAAATAAATTTTATTATAAAGCAGATTTGTTTCTCCATATATATTTATTGTAAACGATTTTGGTCCTTTTGCACGGGAACAATTTCAATTAGTTTTTTTTTAAATTTAATTTAATTTAATTTAACCAGCGAGTACAATTTTATGTACATATTACTATTTAAACAGAATAATTAAAATTGTCATTATTGTATATAGTTATTATTAGGAGTAATTATCAAAATGAAATGAATGTTTTAGTTGAAAGTGCTATTAAATAGAATAACTAATCATACATTTAAATAAATATTAAAATAGCTACCTCCTCTTCAATTGAATTTTAATTTAAATGCAATTTTAATTGACTTTCATTAACTTGCATCTTTCATTTTAATATAAGATTTTATGTAAGGAAGAACTAGAAATAAAGACAGAAATTAACATTTGAATAGAGATAACAGAATGTTTTTAGCGGTATTAATTGCAATTTTCAATTTTAAAACTTCCAAAAAGAAGAAATTTTGAAAGTAAGTAACTTAAATTACAGAGTTTTTTATTGCAAATTATCAAAACCAAAAACTCTTAATTTTAATATAATGACAATTGAACGATATGTAGTGTGCAAGAGTTACAATCGACATCTGCCTAATCTTGAAGAAATTTAAACTGAAACCTTTATATTTTAATTATTTTAAAGATGAGTTAAAGATATCAATTCTAAAAATTCCAAACTTGAGAAATTTAAAATAAAAATTGTAAAAATTATAGAATTTTTAATTTTAAAACTAAAAACTGACCTAATTTGTAATTCTAAACTCTCAAAATTATAAAACTCTTTTATTTAAAAGAATGACAATTTAAATTTTGAAAATTACAAATGAAATCTCTTAAATTTTGAAGATTCAAAAATTAAAATTGTTCACTTTTGATGCTTTTGATGATTTCAGAAATAAAGAATCAACTTTTCAATTCTAACCATCATAAAAAGAAGCAAATTTGATATTAAATCGTCAAAATTAAAGAATTTTTAATTGGGAGTTTTAAAAAATTAAGAATTCATACATTTCTATAGATTTATGACTCAATGATCTACAATTTTTAAGAGATGTCATGCAAAATTTTTAAATCTAATAAATAAATATTGGATTAAAAAATACTTAAATTATGAAGATGTATATTTTAATGGTCTGCAGTTTGGAACTTTCTGAACTTTTAGAAATCTAAATATTTATTAAATTTAAAAATTACGATCTAACATAAAAATTGAGCAGACACATTTTTGTAAAATAAAAAAATAAATTTACCTTCATTCTTATCATTCAAAATGGAAAAAATTTCAGTTCTATAATTTCAAAACTTAATTATTTTAAGATAAAGTTTGAAATAGAAAAGCAGTTTCACGTGGCAAATATTTTAAAAATTTAGAAATCTATACTTAAGAAACTTGAAACTTAAACAAATCCGAGATTCGTCTAAATCTAAAAAAAAATTAATCGCCAAGTGTTTTATCAATAACACTTTATACTACCTAAACCCTTAAAATTTTGATTACTTTCAGTACTTATAATCACTTAGAAAATAACAATGTTTAAAATGTAAATTATACTTTTTGAAATTCAACCATTTCAATTTTAATTGCAAAATTTAAACTTATAATAGGGGTTTGTATTTGAACGTAGCTTTAAAATTATTTGATTTTTAAGTTTAGAAATGGAAATATTATTTTATTTTGAACTGTGAAAATAAAGACGAATTTATTTTTTCATTTTAGAAAATTTAGTCTAATTAATTTTCACGTTAAATCGTACTTTTTTAATTAAATAAAAGTGTAGATTTGGCTAATTTTAGAAAGCTTTAATTTGAAATATTCAATTTAGTTTCCAATTTCATTGCCTCTTTACTGGAATTGTTTAAACTCTAAAAGCGCTTTATATAAAAATGTTTGTATGAAAGCTTTGAAGTTCGGAAGCTTTGAAGTTTGAAAGCTTCTATTAAACAGTTGAACTAACGTCACAGTAGCTTCAATCCGCTCTTCATTTACAAGTATTCAAACTTTTTCATACAACCAACACAAAATTCTTTCCAGCAACTTAGGTAAATTATTTTTTAATTTTTAATTAAACTTTGTACAACATAAAGTAGAACGATAAAAACGAAAAAATAATTTTGGCGCCAGTCGTTTTTCTTTATATTTTATGAATTTTCATTCAAAATTTTTCCTCCTTTTTAAAACTTTTATGACAGCTTTAATTTCCAGTTAAATTTGATTCACTTTCTTAATTAAAAATGAAATTGAAATTGGAAATTAAATGTATTGGAAATTCAAGTAAAAAGTTTCCGGCGTGAACGACGGCGAGACGTAATTTACCGTGACCGTAACCCTTCGCTCGATTCCTGGCAAACGAAGAAAAAAATGACAGAAAAAAAATGGTGGCAGCCATACACTTGTTGTTGCAGCCAGCACCTGCTTGAAGTGGCGAGCCCTGCTCTAGTCTAGATGACCTGAACAAGGATAGGGGTTTGACCAACAATAATTCTGTGACCAGTCATAGGGGTCCCTTCCCGTCCTCCTCGGGACCTATAAAGAGGGTAGGGGGTTAGACCAACATTATTTCTGCAGTCACAGTCCCAGGGGTCCCTTCCAGCGCCCCATGGGACCTGGAAAAGTAGTAGAGGTTTGACCAACATTATTTCTGTGACCATTTACAGAAGTGCCTTCCTGCCCTCACGGGACCTAGGAAACGGGTAGGGGGCTTAACCAACATTATTTCTGTAGCCAGTCATAGGGGGGCTTTCAGCTCCCCAAGAGAAGCTGGAAATGGGTAGGTGGAAATGATAGGGATTTTACCAGCATTATTTCTGTAATCATCCAAAGAGCTGGCTAATTACATTCGTTGCCACGGTAATGCACAATACCGAAATAGTTAATCGTTGAATGTATCACTAATTGTCTCGGAAACTATCACTCGTGAAAAAATTGCTCGTAGATAAAAATTTGTATCTCAATGAGATCTACAACTTTGTTTGAAAAATTTTTCAGAGTTTTGCGTATGGGCTGAGATAAACTCAAAAATCCATGATGTTTATGTGTTTTTTTACATGAAAATCGATATACCAATTATTTTCTCGGCAACTATTACTCGCAGAAAAAATATTCAGAACAGAAAATATCAACCTCAATGGGAACTACAACGTTTGTAAAGAAACATTTGAGAAATTTTGCATATTGGCTTAGATAAATGCAACTATGACTTTTATGGTTTTTTCATGGTTTCACCATGAAGATGGACTAATCGCCAATTTTCACCATCAAATTCGTAATCAGCGCATCAAAGTACATAAGTATGCGTAGTTCAAATAAAATCGGAGAACTTAGCAATTCGCATCGGCATCTTAAAATGTAAATATTCATTTAATTTAAATGTGTAATTCTCTAATTATATAGAATTTAATTAAATTAAATTTAAAGACAACCTAAAATTGTATTGTTTGTAATTTAAAATTTTAGGAATACAAATTTATGATATCAAACAACTTAAGGTATTGAAAAGTCAATCAGGTCTTGAACATCTATAATTATTGTAAGATTTTTAAAACATAAAGTTACATCACTTTTATCAGATGGGCACATATTTTTAGAATAGCCTGCTATGGGATTTCTTGGGGCTTTGGAGACTCTTATAGAAATATGCTACAAATATTTGTATTTTGAAAATATAGCATAATGAAAAATAAATAAAATAAAAAGGGTAATCGGCATGTACAAGAAATACAATCTATTTGACTTTAAAAATAAAATAGACAGAAAAATAAATTAAATAAAAACCGTAATCGCCATATACGAGCAATACAATCGTCATCCTAACTCATTAAATTAATTGTAAGGATGGTTGAGCTTGCAGCTCAATAATAGCTAATTAGTTTGGCCTGGATAATTATTAATACATGACTTTCAATCGATTCACAATGAAAATAACAACCAATTCGACATAATTTCTCTAAGCAATCGCGTGTTGATCTGCGTTTATATGAAATTGTGTGAGCACCAGAAAATTGGTGTTTAAGTGTAGATAAATAACTGATTAATTACGTTCACTATAAATTTTCATCGCATGCACTATATGTATACAAGAGAGACAAAGACACGCTCAGTTAGTTAAATTACTATTATTATCACCGCAACCACAGCGTGATTCACTAATCGTCATTTAATTCAGCTTTTGTGTTCTCACATTCTAGTAAATTTTGCGGTCTACTAACGTACTTAAATATGGTTGAGTTAACCCATAAAGGTCTGAATTTGGTACCGAATGAGAAAAATTACTTTTAAATTACTCTCAGCACTTTCATTTGACTTTGAAATTGGCACTGTCTATGGTTACGGAAGTGTCCGTAACGTTAGCCCTGCACACACTGGAAAAGGTGCTAGAATTACGGAAACATCCGAAACGATAGACAGAGCGTTAAACACTTTTAATAAAAAACTTTTAATAGAACCCCATAAGAAAAGCAAACCCTTTTTCTTTAAAAGATAATTCTTTCCATCTGAACAGTCCAAAAATATATTTTTTCTTAAGAATTTACCTCTCTTATTTGAAAATTCTACCATTTGATTGCAGAATGAAGTATTTTGTTAAAAATTCGTTTTTATTGGTACACAATTAATTTTTTTTATTGCTGAAGATTCAACTCTTGATATCAGTTTTTTCTTTTTGCTTGCAAATTGATTATTCAAACAGTAAATTTAAATGTTGCATTATTAGATCAAAATTGATCGTTATCATTTCAAAATTAAAAAAATTTGGTTGTAAATTTAACTATTTTAGTCAGAATTTGTTTTTATTAGTTAAAAGATAATTCTATTTACTGAAAATTCAACTATTTTATTTTCAGTTGAATGTTGATCCCTTTTTATTGAAAATTCAACTGCTATGTCATAATTTTAACCAATTTGTTATACATACATTTTCTTTTTTGAAGACTTAGGTATTTGTTTGAAATTTTCTCCTTTTTTATTAAAAAATAATTGTTTGGACCGGAAATTCACTTTTTATATTATTGGTTAATAATTGATCGTTTTGAATTAAAAATTAAAAAACTTAGTTGAAAATTGTCGTATTTTATTGTAAATTCGTATTTTTTATAGAAACTTAATCTTTCTCATTAAAAATTCTACGGATCGGTTGAAAGTAGGACTAATTTGCAAAACTTAATTTTACTAGTTGAAGATCAATCTCTTTTTTCTTTAATTTAAGTATGTTGTTGAAATTTGTTTGTTTTGGCCAGCGGCGGGGGTTAAGTTCTCTTATTTATGTAGGCAGGTCAAATCCTAATTCTCCTACTTTGAGATCACCTTGGACTGTGAATTATGTTAAAATATTATGTTTGCATGCTTTATTTGATATTTCAGGCGATCATTAAATTAAATCCAAGAAATAACTTTGACTTTGAAGGGTTGGGTTGAGGGGTGTTTCTATTTGTGACAACACCCTGAGGGGTTCATGCTTTCTGTGATGATCTGTGATGATCTGTGATGATCTGTGACGAAGAAGGAGATGGTTAAAAAAACAAATTTTAATAGCGTAACGGAACTAATTATAATAATTATTATAACGGAACTAATAGCGTAACTCTGTTTTCATAATAAAAAAAATTTTTACAAGAAAAAAAAACGAATCACAGTTCGCAAAGAATCCTGGATCATTATTTTATGAAATTTAAGGTGTAGAAACGAAAGCAGATCGAAAAAGGGATTTAGAGCGTTTGATGATTAAACATTATGTCATAAGGAGTCACGCGTAATTATTGCAAGCCTCAGCAAAAACGGCGTTGGGTCAACACATGCTTTATACATACATTGTTGAAAATTTCTGTTGGAAACATCCACTACATATGTTGGAAGTTTATTTCTGAAGCGAAAGGTAACGCTACAATACATAATTTTGTAGTTTCCAAATACTGGCATTCGTATGGTACCTCACATGTATGGGAATTTTATAATACAAGTCCGGTGATAGCCCGCAACACTTCTGTATCATAGTTGCGGCTGAATATCTCGACACCTGTTGAAGCGAAAAATTAAACAAAAAATGTAAAGCATTTCTTAGAACAGTTGTTCCTGGCAAAAAAAAAAAATTTTTCTGACGGAGCTAAAATTTTTGTTATTTATTGTATATATCTCGCATATTTATGGAATTTTTGGAATTCACAAACTTTTACGAACTTCGAGGAATCAACGACATGCATGGAATACAAGTAATTCAAGAGATTTAAAGAATTACCGAAATTCATGGCATTTTTTGAATCGATTATATTTATGAAATTCATGGAATTGTCGAAATTCAAGCTAGTCACGGAATTCAACTTATTCATAAAATTCAAGGAAATCATAAAATTCAATGAGTTTATGAAATTCAATTAAATTACGGAATTCACGGAATATATAGAATTTTTGGAATTCTACAAATTCATTGAATTCTACTAACTCCGTGAATTCATTGTATTCCTTGAATTCCGTAAATCCTTTGAATTCCGTGCATTCCATGAATTCCTCTGAATCCATGAATTTCGTGAATTGCTTTATTTCCATTAATTCTGAGAATTCCTCTAATTCCGTGAATTAAATGAATTCCATAAATTTCGTGATTGGAGTAGATTCTGAAAATTTCTTGAATTCCATGAATTTCGCGAATTTAATCTATTGTGAATTTAATTATTTCCGTAAATTCCATTAATTCCATAAATTCCGTGAAATTCATGAATTCCGTGGTTTCTATGATTTCCGTAAAATCCGTGAATTCCTCCATTTCAACGAATTTCTTAAATTCTATGAACTCCCATAAATTTCTTAAATTCCATGACTTCTGCGATTTCCGCGAATGCTGTGAATTTTATGAATTGAGCAAATTCCCTAAATGCCGTGAATTCCATAAATTTCGCAAATTCCATCAATTTCGTGAATTCCTTCATTTCCATAAATTCCGTGAATGTCATGAATTCCGTGAATTTCGAGAATTTAACGAGTTCCATGAATTCTGTGATTTCCCTGTGCGTAATTTTCGTCTTAGAAACGATCTAATACATGTATTGGAATGCTGGACGGTGACTTTACGATTTACAACACTTACAATACATGTATTGCAATTTCATCATTCTTAAACCATGTCTGAAATTTTACCTTACGCTTGTATTCCAGAAGTCTTTTAGAAGTGTTGTAGAATTCCTAATATTTTTACAGTGTGCTTTTATGCCTAAAGTTTCTGAAATAATGCTTTTTAATGAAATATTTGTCTATTTCATGTAAGCGCTGTAGTTACTATAATAATTTTAGATGCTGAAACAGTCAAGGGTGTTTACTTTCCATCAATCTTAACCTCAAAAGTGTATTTTTCGAATTATAAATTCAAAACTTTTAAACAGGGATTAGAACAGAAAATCTCTATTGCTTAAGTGTTGCAAAAAAATGTGAACATGAATTGGGTAGTTTTGAACAGGAAAATTGGTTTTATCAGAATGTCAAGCAGAGAAAGTACTTGGTTGGAGAGAGGCTAGGAAAAGCCTAAGTAAATAATACGAAAATAGAACCACTAGTAGTAAGACAACAGCAGTTGGTATCATCATATGTACATACATTTTTTTAAAGGAAGAATATTTCTTTTCCAAATTACCCACTTCAGGTTTACAATTTTCGATACAATTTAAAATTTACAAAAAAAAGTTTACAATATTACAAACAGTTGAAAAAAGACGAACCTTATTAATATAGTTCAATCCTCAAACAAATATTTGATTTTAAACAAATAAGAATCATTTTCTGCCCAAAATTAATTTTCAAGTATATAGTTAATTTTTACTAAAAAGATCAATTTTGAACCAAGAAGTTGCACTTTTAACCAGAAAGTATATGTTTTCAACCAAAAAGATGCAATTTCTACCAAAATGATACAAAGTTTTAACAAAACACATGAATTGTCACCCATGAAAGATTAATATTTAATTTAAAATATCAATTTTCAAAAAACAATTCAATATTTAAATTTTAAGTAGAAAGAAGTTTTTTTCAAATTGTTTGTAAAAGGTGAACTATCAAAAACATACATAAATTTCCAACTAAGTACTTGAGTTTTCAAATGAAAAAGATTAATTTTTAACTAAAATATAAAGGTAAACTTTTTAGAAAAAACAAAAGAAATTTTACCCAAGAATAGTTGGACTTTTTGTAACAAGGAAAAAAAAATTTCGAAAAAACGGAATAAGAGTCTAAGAGCGGCCCCTAATCCATTAAGTGAATCTTCCGTTTAAGTTTATCTTTAAATTTATCAATGTTCTCAAATGAAAAACAAATGTAGAGAATTTTATTAAAAGTATTTTTCTTCTAGGATCAAATTTTTTAAGCGCATTATTCATTGTGGGATTAACGGTTGTATGGAATTACATTTATTTTTCATATTTGCAAAATGGGAGGGAATTCAGCTTCAGGGTAACTTGTTATCTTGATATTCGCTGATAAATCATTTAAAGAGAAAGGCTTGTTTTTACAGAAAGAGTTCTCTTCAGTTTTACATTCAGCTTTCCTTCCTTAATTCTGAAGACCCATTACATTTATTGTTCTAGCAAACGTAAGTAATTATCCACATTAGAAGACGAGAACAATGCGTTGAATAGAATGAGACGATTGGTATTCCATTGCTGGAGACTTCCATAATCATTAAAAAGGTAATAGTACTCGCTAAGTTGATCTTTAGAGGAAGAATCATCTACACGATCAATGGGGCTTCTGTACAGATGCTCATCCATTCGATTCAACTTGAACTGTGCATATAATCAGCCTATCTCACGAAAAGGTTGAGGCGAATCAAGCTTTCACGGTCTTAGACGCAAGAGCTTGCCAATGATTTCTTATCTTCGTACTTTTCTGTGCATATGAAGCATGATAAAATGCACGAAAATGACTCTAGCTATCTATACAAGTGTTTTTAACGTGAATTTGTGTAAGTTGCGTCATATAGGTATTTTGCTATAGATTTCTAATGCGTCCTATTTAGAAAGAAGTATCCCACATGATGTCCTAACGCAAAGGTTCTATTCAGCAGATTTTACTAAATGGATTTGTCCGTTTTAACCAAAATTTAAAAAAAAAACACTTTTGTTAAAAGATTTGATAGAAATACACTTTGGGAAGCCCTGAAAGAGTAGGAAGACAAAGCAGGCTGCAAAGCGAGTGTTGAGGGTGAATGCACGATTGAGTGACTGGCTCGGTAGTAGGCAATTGTTAGGCAAGGGTGTTTTAAGTCCTTTGGCTGATTATTATATTCATGGATAAGTTTCTAAAAATGGCCCTCCTCGACGAAGAAGGTGGGAATTTCGGGACAGTGAAGGTGCGTGGGTTCCCGTTTGCAGATAAAAAGGTTATTATGGCAAAGTCAAT
The DNA here is from genome assembly GCF_010883055.1 of Belonocnema kinseyi. Lineage (NCBI taxonomy): Eukaryota > Metazoa > Arthropoda > Insecta > Hymenoptera > Cynipidae > Belonocnema > Belonocnema kinseyi. The sequence goes on along the minus strand of NC_046658.1, from coordinate 51,038,477 downwards.
TTAAGGTTAGCTACGAATATTGAGCAGAATGAAGAAAATGGGCCTCGAGATTAACATGCACAAAACAAAAATTAGGGTATTTTAAGGAAAAAGTATTGGCATAAAACAAGCCACAGAGACAAGAGATTGCATACAAAAACGTATGGAAGATACCAGCTAAGGGTAAATGTAGAGAAAAAAAGTTTATAAAGATATTGTGATGACGAGTGTCATAGAGTAACAAACGCCTGAAACGAAAGACCTTGGATACTAATAGGACCACGTGGAGAGGCTTATTTGGTAAATGTGATTAGAGTACAGTGTACATAGATCTTAATATGACATTATCTGCAAACTTGCTTATTTGACTAAGCAAAATTGGAATTCTAGATTGGTCTAAAATCTATAACCCCCACTACGCACACCCTTCCTTTTGTAAGGCCTTGTATATTTCCCTCTCACTCTTTCCATATGCATTTCAAGATCCCCGACAGTATAACGAGGCTAGAACCGAGTGTGTCACGCTTAACTCAAATTTGACCAAATGACTTAATGATACAAAAATAAAAAAAAAATAAAGCTAACTGAGGCAGAATATAATTATACTTAGGGTTACAGAAGCAATAGTCCACGCATTTCGTAGAAAACAGGATTTTCTATCGTTTTAATTAAGTAAAACGCGTTTCTTTGCTAAAACGTTTTATTTAGTAATTTTCCTGAATCTTCAAGCAAGGTACCGTTCCTACAACGAAATTAAACTGAACACAATTCTAAGAAGGTTAAAAAAATAGAACACTCTATCTTTAATACATTCTTAAATATGTTCTGATATTTGCAACCGTACATTCAAACTCATTTATGTTACAATAAAATATTCTGAATGATAATTAAATTAAATGTAATGCCCAGTATTTCTAGAAAAAATAATAATCTAACTCTGATAGGGCATGAGTTACAGAGCTCTCAAAGTTTACTTTTTTTCATTTTTTATGATAAATTACTGAAGTTCCGTTCTTCTGCTTGTTCAATCTAGCTTAAATTCCTCTCACACCTGCACGTCAATTAGTGCAATAATTCGTCAAAATTTCATGACCATTTATATATTATTTTTGGAGATATGGTAAACAAGAAAAATGCACATAGAAACACAAATGTACATTTTTTAAACATTTTCTTTTCGAGTTACTTGGGCCAAATTATACTAAAAGATGAATATCAAAAAATTAGATTTGCATATTCAGGTAATTACAAACATTCCTCAAAGGAAGCTGCTAAATTAAAATAAAATAATTAAAATAATATTCCGCAAGCACATTTTTCAGTACAGACAGATTCTTCCAATCGGAAAGGGATGGAGTTTCGTTGTCAGAAGACACGACCAGAAACGAGCTATTTTGACAAAATTGAAAACAATTAATTTGAAAATGGGTGCAAATAGTAAAGTTTGGAGATCATAACTCAAGACCTATTATGGGACCACCAAGCTTTTTTTGTAAAACTTAAATTTTGTATTATGTTTCAATGCATTAAAAAATTGAATCTGCAGTAGGTTTGCCCAGAAAAATGCGACTTTCTTTGCCATCCCGTCCTTTTTTTTCGAATTCATGTAAAAATAATTTGGTATGTATTCCTTGTAAATATTAGAAAAGCTTAAATCCGAGGTACGAGACCTTCAAATTTTACAAATGAATGATTGTTTTGTTCTTTTTGTAAAAATTATAAACGATTCATGCAAAAATTATTAAGAATGACAATGAAAGGATTGTATACATTACTGAAATTGATTCAGACCTCATTTGATTCAGAAAAGTAGTCTGAAAAGTTAAATACCATGCCTCATGGGAGGTTGTAAATTTATAATGTGTTTTTTTCTTCACCTTAAATATTTTTAGCTTTGAATGAAATAAAATAAAAATCTAATAGATAAAATGTGTGCAATTAACATCAAATAATCCTTATACTTTTACACACTATCACTTAAAACGAAAGTTGGCTTTTTTCAAAATTCCTATTTAGGGTAAAAATTATAATATACACCAAATTAAAATAAAATTGGGATGTCTGATAGACAATTAACATATATTTAATTTTTTGGGTCACCCCAATACATGGGTTCTAAATATATTCATTAAAAATTATAATCATTCTTCCTTTGCAGTCTTGAAAACATCTGAGCGAAATGTAATGGTTTGAAATGAATCCGCAGCTTTCCTGTTTATTTCCCTAAATATCTGCATAAAATTGTGAAGGTGTGATAGCAAGCATATCTGTGCTATGTCCTGCACGCAGGCCGCGGAATTTTTTACTTCCTGGAATGGCAAGTTTCTTATTCATGAAGCAACACAAGGGATTGACGCAATAGTGTAGGAGAGCTAAAAGGAAATGAAAGAAATATACAAGATATTACAAAGCTTGTAGGTGAACTCCCGAGAGATTTACAGCATGAAAATAGTATGCAGCATGCGAAAAAGTAGGTTAAACTGAAATCATAATGCAAGAAGTAGTATCTAGCAGACCGTTAAATAATTCTCTCTGGAACTACATTTTTTATGCTCATTAGCAAACACTCAGCGGCTTAGTTCCCATATATTTTCATTACGTTATTTTATAATTAATAATTCCACACGGAAAAACAAGCTTGATTAGCATTTCAGTATTAACTACGATGACATTTCTTTACTGTTTTGAAAGATGGGGTTTTAAAACTAATTATTATGTTTTTTTTTAAATTTTAATGCTGCCATCCCAAATTTGCTCAAACGAGAAATCGCATGTTCTTTGTTAAAAAGAATGAGATATTTGTAGGTACCGCAAAACGCACGAAGTATGAAACGTATTTCACACAAAAAATAAATTTTTTTCTTATTTTTCATAGAATCGTCAATATAACACATAGTGAGTTTTCGCGTGACGAATCAAAAGCTTCTTTCTCAACTTTCTTCATGTAAGCCTGTGTTATAGGGTGCCAAAAAACTCCATAAGTAAAAAATTGGACATGTGAATGTCGCTGTTGAGAATCTGAAATTTCCTGACATTTTTTAAAACAATTTCTTAATGTTTATTGTAATTTTCTCATTGAATGGAAGTTAAATTTGTGGGTTTTTCTTCATTTTTCTAATCATCTTCAATTTTTTATTGAGAGCGAGTAAAGAGTTCAGTAAACTTCAAAGATATGATTGTTTTAGAAAAACCCATTTCTTTCTGAAATTTCAAACCCTTTTTCAATTCTTCATTTACAGTGGAGAAATAATTAATCAAAGAGAAAGATAAAAAATGCAGTGAAACTTTTTAATAGCCCTCCCTTCTATAGCCCTTCGAAAAATTGACGCTACGCCGCATGTCGGTGTAACAGTTTCTGCGTGGGGTGCGCGAGATCTTACTTTAGAGTAACACTAGTATGTTGTGGTTTTATCTGAAATTTCCAATTTGTTGTCAAGTTTTCACTTAGCGCAAGGTAATGGTGAACCAATGTTAAGCAACATAATAATTTAGACAGTTTATCACTGTTTATAAATGTCTTGTTTTAGAATAATGCTGGAAGATTGTGTATGTCGGAGGTGTAGGTCAGTAAATGATTTGTAAAAATTTTATTTTGAATTATGATACCCAGTTTATTTTACAGCCTAAAACTAAAATTTAGAACCAGACACTTTTCTAGCCCCTCCTTTCTTGTCCTTCGCCCTTCCAACTCCAAGGAGAAAACAAGTTTTCGTCAATGTTAATAGACATATATAAAGAAATTTAAGAGGTCTTAATCAAAAGATTTATTACTACAACAAAGTCTACTATAAAATAAGGTGTGAATGAATAATTCTTAAGTTTTGAATTATCACGAAAATTAAACATAAGAAAGACATTGTTTTATAAACCGATATTATACTATACATGAGAAAAGACGCAAGCCTAAGTACCAATCCAAGGTATAGAAACACCAAGCGTTGGCGATTACGTTCAGAGGAAACTGACCTTTGCATAACATATATCTAACCTACCAACCCACTGGGAAAACGTATTACAGCAATTTCACATGCAAAACTTATTACCCGAAATTGTCTGAAAATTGCGCGCCAGGTCGGCGGAACTCCTCGGCTAGGCCGTTTTGTATAGGTCAATTTAAAAAAGAGTTAAACCTTGAGACAAAAGGCAATGAATATGGGAAAATTTAACATAAAATTTTTTATTACATTCTGGCTGCGTATTAGTAAATTTGAGTAAATGAAGAAGAAGATAAAGAATGTAAAGGCTTGGGTCATAAAGAACAATGATATCATTCTTATTTTCATAGATTAACTCCATAGTCTCACGAATCACCCTTGCAGTTTACTTTTGTATTACACAATATTTTGTTATTTCAGATAAAATCTTCCTTTAAACCATTTCATGTAACTTGTTAATTACTAGGGTTTGGAACTATAAAATATGCTCAAAATTCACATCTTATACTAAAGTTGTCAGAGTGGAAATAAGAAAATGAGGATTCTCCTTTGACATTTTGATTGTTAAATTAAATTATGCCAAGGCAAGTAATTACTTTCCTTTTAATCATACTCAAAGGATCTAATTTCAAATTATTTGAAATTTTAACACAGTCGTACGTATTCCAACATTTTTTCTGTAGCCTGGTAAAGAAGAAGAGCCTTCGATAGTGTCTTGAGTGCTTAATTAAAATATATAAATAAAAATATTCCATCACGTAAAATATATATGACAAAAAATGTGTGCGATAAAGTTGACCTCAAAATTTCACATCATCATAAAAGTAAAATAATATAGAAAATTAAACCATATTCAGGTCAGAAGCATATATAAAAATTTAGAACACTCACATAAATCATCTTTTGTGTCAGAAGGATGTGTTTCCGTACAAATAAAATATTCTCTCAAATTCAAGGTTGAAGGAAATTTTATTTGTTCCACAAAAAATCTTTTTGCAGCAAAAATTATAGTTTCCCGACGGACTTTACCTAATCTCGCAAAAAATTCTGTTTTTGCAGAAAATATATTTAAGTGGTTAAAAACGAAGCAGGCTTTTGTTTCAAGACAGTCTTTTCTCTGAGTGAAGATAGTAAATACTTCACCATTGAGGACGTGATTTCTAAGAAAACAGCTGCCAAATACTTGGATCGTAACTCAAAAATTTAGCCAAGTACTTTTTGATTAAGATAATAAACACACAATATGAAATTGTAAAATACAATAATATATTTAAATTACGGAATAAGATGACGAACTCATCAATTTCATGTTTTAATACATTTATATACTTTCTAATTATAAATTAGTAAAACTTGAATTGAATCAGTGCTAAGGATTTCTAAGAATAAATCATTCATTTTTTGAAATTCGTTGGTTAACATAGTGAGAGTCTAACATAAAGTCTAGATACTCTAGATTGTAATAGACGTTGTAGTTTTTTTGTTAGGGCTCAAAATGTTCTTAATTTTCAACTATACCCATGTCGATTCTTAGAAAACATTTTTTTACCTGTATAGATAACAGTTTTCTGAAGTTCAAATAATGATTACTTATCACATAATGAAAGAAATTCACGGAAATTCAAATCAAACATGTTTTAAAAATTAGTGGCTCTTATTAAATAAGGAGAAGATTAAAAGTAGCAAGGCCAGAGATCATTTCGGAAAAATTTAACACAAAAATATTCTGAAGCTGGTTCTGAAGTATTAAAAATATCATCAATTTAAGTATAACTTAGTACTTTTGATTCATACTCAAACCCATCGACCTTGCCTGAAGTACCTATTCAATTCTTAAAGTTAAAAAAAAAAGTGTCGAGGGAAGTAATTTGTTTCCTCTGGTGACATAGAAATAGGTAGTTATGCTGAAAAATTAATCTCTAATTAATGTCTAAGAATACTTGAGAACCCCATTGGGACGTTCGTTTGACGTCGCTTGAGCGCACTAGGGTGTCGAGCACGAGATGCCAGATGGCGTGACGAATATCGTGCGTATTCAACTGGTAATTACAAGCCTCAAGGGAGTATTATCCCGACAATCACAAGGCCGCACGTCCCAATTGGCCTATTCTTGCTATAAGATATACGGAAAGCACTGCATGTGGCTGGATCAGCAATTTACTATTTATAATTTATTCTCACAGATTTCGATATTTTCTTTAATAATTGTTCAGCATTTTGCACTTCCAGCAGTTTTGATGCTATAGTGTTAAGTATTCATTCGATACAAAAAAACAAACTATTTCACTATCCTAGTCGACAACATATCATTAAAACTCAACTTCGCATGAAGATTGAAAACATAAATTTTAAAAGACTTCAAACGACGCCGCACTGTAGGAAAAAGAACTTTCTTTAGACCAAAATTGACCAGCAGCATAATTCTCAGCGGATTATTTCTTCTATGTTTTTTGTTGTTGTTTTTTGTCGTTTACAAACGACCATAGGTTTTATAGGCATAACGTGTGACTGCTCATATTAGTTGACATGATTGAATCAAATTTTGATATGCGGAAACAAAACTTAACCTTTTTTTGTTTCACTTTCAGTGATACCATTTCTTTCAAGATTTTCGAATTTATAAAATCATGAATTATTTAAACAATTTTTATAGCAAGAAATGTGTACATTTTGTTGATTTTTAAAATAAATTGGCTTAATTTTGTTGCGCAATCAACTAGAAATGTTTTGCCAAAGTCTCTTTTCTGTCATATTTTTCAAACTGTAAAAAATTAGTAATTATACAAATAATTTTTTAATAATAATAATAAATTAATAATAATGAATAAATGTTCAGAATCTGCATTTTTTATACAAATGCATACAAATGATTTATATATATGTATGATTGTTCTTGTCGCCTTGAAGAATGTGACAGCAAGGAATCTTTGACAAGAAATTTCGAGATAATTTCGCAACAAAAGTGCAAACTATTTAGGAAAAAATGGTCAAAATGTGCTTTTATTTATTCAAATTACTTTGAATAAGCAGTGATCAACAACTATTTTTAACTAATTGTAAGTATATGTGTGTGTGTGTGCAATCAAAAATTTTTCATTAGGACAACCGCAGGATTTTTCCGGGAGCGGGTGCAAATCTGAAAAAGTACACCCGCTCCCAGCGAAATTGCTGTAAAATTTCAGCCACAGCCACGTTTCACGACCGTGGGATAGGTGGTTACAGTCTGCAACGGAATCAATACGACGATCCAGAAAAGGCTTCGTGCACCCTGAAAACGCGGAGCGACCCAAGGACGACTGTCTTGTGCATTTATCCCGCAAGTGTTTGAGCATATTTTTGACACGCAGGGATGCTATTCAGGCTATTAACCAGTAAAAGCTTGGCAATCCAAGAGCGCCAATGATGAGGGCGATTAGTTTAACCGAATATTCCGGATACAATCGTCCTTGGCTATGCAGTTTTTGTCAGCTGGTGCCGCAAATTCGATAACGAACATGATTCGCTTCTTGAAATCAAGAAGAACCATGTCAGGCCTCGAGTGTGGAACAGAAACAATTGTCGACAATATAAAGTTCCAGTATATGCGGCACTTTTCATTCTCAACCATTAAATCGATTTCCCTAGAAGCATTTATAAGGAGTGATATTAAGGTTAATGCCATAAGAATGACAGAGATGGTAATAAAACACTCTTAGTGCCGCATTGTGCCTTCGGATCAGTGCTCTTAAAGAGCGCCCCAAATTCTTCTACGCATGCGTAGCGCTAGGTCTCTGATTCGTTGCTGTTCGGGCGCAATTGGAAGTGCTAAAAAATAACATTTTTATTTTTTATTATGAATAATGTCATTTTAACTCAGATAAATGTTTATTAGACCAATATTAATTAATCTTGATAAAAATAAAAATGTTTTAAGTGCGTACTGTGTAAATAAAAGATATTCTTTGGTACTCACTTGTATTTTTCTTGCATATTTTGCCCGACGAATGCGTAGAAGAGTTCGGGGCACTCGTCACGAGCTCTGCTATGGATCTGGGTCATTCCCGCATGAGCTGTACAACTAGATAGTATGTGAGCTAAATTCTTGGGGTGTATGGCACGCCCTGTAGCTATCATCGGGAAGTTAAGTTAAATCCGAGTGTTTCAGAAGCCTTCTCCGCTACTTTGTACAAAAACGCTCCTTTGCTCACTTCTTCGTGCTTCCCGACCATTTTAAGAAGAGGGTCTCTTCCATTTGCGACTCTATGTGCTGTACCAAGAATAATCCTGTTGTGAAGACATTCAAGATTCAGTATTCTGCGACCACCTTGACGGCGTGAGCTATAGAGTCGTGGATCAAAAGACTGAAGATGCATGCTTTTGTTCATGTGCATAACCTTTCTTGTCCCAACATCAAGAGATCTGAGCTCGTTCTTAGTCCATGGAACCACTCCAAATGAATAGAGTACTACCGGGACGGCAAACATGTTCGTTGCAGATACTTCGTTACTCGCCGACAGTTCGGAAGACCAAATCTGCCGGATAAAACGTTTGTATCTACTTAGGAGAGTATCCTTTATAGATGTCACATCTGAATGCGGCTCTGTGGTACGTCCAGGTATGTATAAGTCTCTCCAGCGCGAAGATGTGGTACAGCGCTTCTATCGACGAGCTCAGGGTCTTCAAGGATGCCATTAAGTGTCCTCACTTTAAATAAACCTTGGCGCATGTGTCTAACCCAAATTCCATTCGAATTTCCTGAGTGTATCGTTTGACAATCCCTAGAGCTAGATGTAGTTGCTCTTTGTTATTAGCATAGATCTTAAGATCGTCCATGTAAAATACATGAGGGACCTTGTACTTTCGATCTACAGGTTTGCCGCAAAAGTATTCGCCGGAATGGCGAAGTACTAGAGATAGTTGTTATAATGTAAGGCAAAAGAGGAGTGGGCTCGTGGTGTCGGCCTGAAAAACAACTCTCTGAAAGGTGACCTTGTTTGTTGGCACACGATTTTTTCCAGATGAGATAGTAATTCTGGTTTTGCAAAGCGGCATCAATCTCTCTATGCACCTCACGATTTACGGATGAACCTTTAAGCTTTCCAAAAGACAGGTGATAAGTCTATGGGAGGCCGAATCGAAAGCTTTCCGATGATCAATCCAGGCCATCGATAGGTCACGATGGTAGAATGCTGCTTTTTTCAGACCCATCTATCGATAAGCGTTTCTTGCCACACAGGTTCAATTGCCCAAACAATCCTGTCATTTAGGATAGCTGTGAATATCTTATACCGTGTGTTCAGACAAGTGATTGTCGTGTAATTCTTCGGGTCAGCTGAGTTAACTATTTTCGGCAGGAGTATTGTGCGCCCTTTCTGTAAATACTCCGGAATTGGCTCCTCCGACTTCAAATATAATGTGAAAATAAGGGCCAAATCCTGATGGGTTGAAGAAAACTTCTCCCACCAGAATGTCTAGACAGAATCTGGTCTCAGAGCGGAATAGTTTTTCATTCCTCTTAATACTTTTTTCACCTCCTCGAAAGTGATGGGTGGGCATTCTTCATCAGGTGTTATGAGGGCATCACACAGCTCCTTGAAGCTATTTATGTTTTCTGAGTCTTGTCAAGTCCATGCAGCACTTCGTAGACTTCTCTCCAAAATACTTCGACCTCCTTCGGTTTGGGCGGGTGGTCGACAGTAACTGGAGGGTCCTGGAAGAGTCGAGATCGGTCAGTGAGAAACTGTTGATTTTCTCTGACCCACCTTTCAATCCGCTCTAGATTTCTCTCAGTGTCAGATAGTATGCATATTCTTTCAACAATATAATGCCTGATGGTCAGCAGCTTTGACTTGCTAAGTGTGTGATAACGGGTCCGGAGTTCCCGCGCGAGCTTTCGAACCTTGGCGGTAAAATTTCTGACAGATGTGATGCAGTCAATCACACACTGAATGCGGGACGCGTGCTGTCTTGCCCAGCCTATCTTTATGGCGAGTTGATGCATTCGTCAAAGCTTCTTATCAACCGCTGGTTTTGTTTTACGTTTCGCATCGGCCAAAGCTCTCGCTGCATTATACACACAATAATTGATAGCCCAGAGGTCCAATTCTTCCGAAAAATGTCCTCGAAGCTCGTCATCCATTTCATACAGATCTTTAGGCGTAAGCGAAAGCTTGGTGTTGATGTTTCTCCGCGTCATAAAGCATCGCTCATTCTCTATCGGATACCTGTCCGCGGTTGGTCTTAGTGTCGCCTCTATATATCTGTTGCCGCCTTGATTTATCTGTGGTAGAGTAGGCGTTCTGCTTACATAGCCCCTTTTTACCAGTAGTTTAGCATGGTTTCGTAGACGCTGATGTCTATTTTCACCATTGGCGCGCTTGAATTGGATCTTACTGTTATGTGATCTGGAGTCTAGACTGGATACACTTTTTGCAAGTTGTATGTGAGTGTATTCGAATACAATTTTGAGAATGGCGACCCTGGACTGACTGAAATCTGTTAAAGTGACTCTAAGACCCTGACCAAGTAAGCTATAGTCAGATTATAGTATATGTATGATAGATATAGTATGAGTATGATTATAGTATGATAAAAGAAGAAATTCAATATGGTAAACCTATCCTAACCTAATCTCAATTTTCAAGTAAAAGTCGAAAAAGTTTTCATTAACCTTTTTACAAATGCGATATGATAAACACTGATAAATAAGTTTAAAAAATATATTTCGTGATGTTTGCATGATATGAATAGCACTTTATACTTATTCGCCAAGTTCCTTTTCATTAAATTCGTATCTCATTGACAAAGGGTCTAGTACAAGGTTTGGTGTTGCCACCTACGATTAGTTTGGATAATGGACCTTATTCCTTTAATCCTTTTTTAATTTAAAATAACTGATTTCTTTCTAAAGAGTAGAATCAAATATAATCAATTTATTTTGCACTGTAATGCATTATTTTGTGACCGGAAAATTAATTAAAAGGTGGACAAGGACTAGTTATGAGATCTGCATATATGAAGCATAATCACATGCGTTTGAAGGTATATATTTTTCAAAACTTGTATTTTATAATTATTTGTGTCCTTGCGCATATATTTTTAAGCAACACTGTTTTTTCTATTCTGTTGATGTTAACAAATAATTTCTGGTAAAGTTTCGAAAAGAGAGTAATTTCGAATCATTTGAAGCCGTAAAAACCGTATTTTTTATTTTTTTGTGAAAACAAGGAATGTGTTGGTAAAAAGCTTAGAATTTCTTTAAATAGGACTTGCTAGTAGAAATAATTTAAGTTACACCCATAAACCTTTCCAATATCTCATAAGAGGAAAGGCGTCCTTGTGTCTGATCACAGAAATAATTTAAGGTCACATGCCGTACCACTTATCCAACGCCCCATAAGGGGCGGCATGGCACCCCTGCGACTGGTGACAGAAATAATATAAGGTCATACCCTTGTCTGTTTTCCGGCGCTTCGTGGGGTGGGAAGGCACCCCTCTGACTGGTCAAAAAAATCATGTAAGATCACACCCCTTCCCTTTTTTAACGCCTCGCGGGGGCGCGTAGGCAGCCCTGTGACTGGTCACAGAGATAATGTTAGATCACACCCTGCCCCTCTTCGAACGCCCCGTGGGGGGAGGGGGGCACTCCTGTGATTGGTCACAGAAATAATATAAGATCACACCCCTGTCCCTTTTGCAACGCCTTGTAGGGGGCGAAAAGGCACCCCTGTGACTGTTCACAGAAATAATTTTGGACACATCGTACCCCTTTTCCGACGTGTCCCTTTTCTAGCGTCTCTTGGGGGAGGGGGGCACCCAGGTGACTGGTCACAGAAATAATGTAAGATCATACCCCTGCTTCTTTTCCAACGCCTCGTAGAGGTGGAAGGCACACCTGTGACTGATCACAGAAACAATTGAAAGTCACACCTTTCCCCTTTTCCAGCGCATTATAGAGGCGGGACGTCTTAAGACTGGTCACAGGATGGGGCGGGAAGGCTCCCCTTTGACTATTCATAGTAATAATTTAAATTACACGAATTATTGTTTTTAAATGCTTCGTGTGTCGGGGCGGGGGGGGGGGGAAGACATCCCTGTGACTAGTCAGAAAAATATATCATGTCACGCTCTTACCTCTTTTCCTGCATGTGGAATATATGAATATATAATTTCTCCAGATTTTTTGTCTTAAAATTATGCTCGTCAGTAAATTTTTTGTATAATTAAGAATTATTGTGGGGTAGTTTATCTTCCAAATGTTTTTTTATCAAATGGACAAAATCACATTTTTCATCTCTTATTGAGAGGCCATTCTCGAATTGGTTTGTTTGTGAAAGATTCTTTTATTATATGTGAAACATTTAAATGGGTTTTTTGGTACCACATTATTTGGGGGTGATTTTTACGCCCTTAAAACCATTTTGGGCACGTAAGAAAAAATACCCGTCGCTTAGGTTTTCGAGTACTACAACATACGCGATAACAAAGAAATATAATAATATATTAATCAGAATATAATAAATCGGATATAAAGTAATATTTTATGAATCAGAATCAATTTTCACTGAAGAAAAATGCACAAAATAATAATGAGTGCAAAATCTTACAAAATCCAATAATTCACATATGGTTTTTTCAGCACACTTTATAACGAACTTATGGCGGTGAAATTAAAAAACTAATTTTTGCTTTTTATTATATGACTGATTGTTTAAATGAATGATGAGGGTCGATTCGATAACGCAATATTGATTGACGATTATAGATGAATAACATGCAACTGGCCGGGATCCGGCTCAAAATGTTACGATAAACTGGTCACAAAGCTGTTTAAAAATGTTGCTTCAGACGAGAAATTGGTAATTTGTTTTGTGTTTGAAGGCTTATTGTCAAGAGTATGGTGAACTTAAAGAGTCAAATCGAGTTAACCAATTTTTGTGAGGAAGTTAAATAACCACGCAGTAACTTTAGGTTAGAAAGGAAGAAAGGAAAAACTGTATATACAACAGTATATATTAATTTAAAATAATTATTCGCGCACTAAGTGTGTTTTTCAAACTGATTACTGAAATAATATTGATTTTAATTGCGGATCTCGATTTTATTTGTGAACTTCGAATAAATGACGCGACGTGAGTGCAACGTGTATCCTCGATCGACGTGCGAAACTTTAAATTACTCAGTGTCGAAACAGACGCCAGGTGCAGATAGCGTCTTATACAGCAGTAAATTTGAAAGTGTACAAATTAAACATTGTCTGAAAATAGAGAAAATTATAAAAATGGTAAAAGTTCTGCAGTTGCAAATAGCAGAATCGATAACGTTTTTATTCTAGGGTGGGGGGGGGGGTAAAAATCAGAAAAATGTGCTGCTTGGTTCATGGAAGATTCCATACCATAATTAGGTCCCATGACCTACTAATTACAATATTTAAATATCTTTGCAAAGCCTTGATATATCTAGCATGAGACCATTATCCATCTATCTACTATCTTCATGTAGCAAGTTCGTACCTCAGAAATTCTCGTATGTAAAGGCGTGCCTCGCCTTGGATTCCTAATTAACATATAAACTAGTAGCACCATCAAGGGATTCGCATAAGTAGTAAAGCAAACTTATACCTTGTTTGACATGCGGAAACTCAACTGCTTTCCATTACTAAAACCTTCGGTCCACCATGGTACCCCATAAAAATACATGTAAAAGAGAAACATGAATTATATGACTTCCTGAGGGACCCCTTATTTCTATCTAATCTCCGCAAAGGTCGCGTAGGCTAATATTTTGATGAGTCACCCTTGCGTACTTAAAATTCGTCTGCGTTCGAAGTACCCACCAGATTCGCGGGCATATTAAGTACCTCGGAGAGCTTATGTCGTAGCGACATTTCGTGCAAGTGCGCTTCTGCAAATAAAATATGTAAGGTCGTGACTATCTCGTGTATTTAGGGGAATAATCCGAGTTTTGCATCTGTCGTTCTCATAAAATATTCTTCATCGCAGATATCCCGAGGGGGTTGCTAGAAATCGGCGTGCGGTTAGTCACGCGTGCCAAATAGGAAAGCTAAACAGATTACACGCTGATTGGCTGATTTCAGGGCTCAGAATGAATCACCCCAGAAACCCTTTTATAACCCTAGATGACGGTTCATCTCATTTTGGACTTGTTTACTGTTCTCTATTTTCCCTCCTTGTCTGTTTCATTTAACTAAATGAGGGTCTACCTCCCTCATATATAGGTTCCATGCATGGCTCTATGTGACACTCTGCTGAGCGCAATCCTATGGTGAAAAGCGACAGATGTGTCGACTAATTTCCTTTTTCGTCCCGGCGAATTTTGCGAATGGTATGCGTTTAATGGCCATCCCTAGAGTCTGCTGCGAATTCCAGGAGGGTGACTACACCGAATCGTGGGTTGGGTATAATACAGGGCTTTTCATGAGGGATGTAGGATGTATGGTGCAATGTGACGCCCGCCGGTGTTGCGGCTTGTCTGGTGTCTTAAATCAAATATCTCGATTATTCTGGGCCCTCGGCAAATAGCGACCATGCTGTAAGAAATGTTGAAATTGCAAAACGCGCATTGCCATTTCGGAGAATCCTCGATGTTTTTCATACTTCTATTGCAGTTTCACTTCACAATGCCGGTATTCGAATTTTGCCTTAAACTTACTTCAGCAAGCGTAGAGGATCAATGATCCTCTATTTAAGTAAGATGGAAAATAGGCCTTGCCAGTCTAATGGCAACTCACTTGACTTGACGGTGAGGGTACATTTCTCTATGCCTGCGAGTTTCCACTCTTGTTTAAATCCTTCTTCCGCAACATTGCATTGAATGTATAGCAATCTTAAAATACATGTATGAGAAGATTAAAATTACAGCATTATACAACAAAAGTATCATATATTGGAAAGTTACCTTCTGCTTTGAAAATTAATTTTTAATATATTTATTGGAAAATTCCAACAAAAATTTTTTACAGTGGCGGACAAAACAAGCGGCCCAAGGTGGATCTCGAATAACTTCAACCCAAAAGGTCTTGCACGACCCGGTTTTTTCCTGTTTAAACTTCTGAGATGTGTGCTTACGGAGCATCATATCTTATAATAACTCGAACCCTATAATATATATTTTTAATGGGGCAAAAAGAGGAAAACATCCGTTTCCGGATGTGTTGACCTACATAAAAATTAAACTGTACGTACTAAGTTTTTAATTTACGATGACTGTGTAACGCTCTCCACAGGGATGATTTCAAGAGAGATTGATCAATGACCAGTGTCAGAGCGATATTGTGGAATGAGCATGTTGTTTAAATAAGCAACACGCGATTTCTCAATTGATCTAGAATGTATCCTTTCTCCTAAATATCCCTTACTTACCTATGCTATATATATATATATTCCTTGATCCCAGAATTATAACAATGCGAGAACCGAACGAGTTGCGCTTGTCTTTAAAGGTATTTGGCTCTAAGAAAGCACTCAAATACGAATGTTGTCACCCCCAACGCTTGCGGTTGCTAAGTAACGACAGCAGCGGTAAAAGACGAACTCCAAACCAGGGCCGACGGAACTAATTTTTCCTAGGTGTGGCGTTACGAAAGAAAAATGGGGGGGGGGAGATGCGAGGCAGCACATTAGATTAGAGGCCTGTAACCATGGAAACTTTACATCAGTGTGGAATACTCATCTGACGATGAACCTCTTTCAATTATAATTTTTAATGCTTAGTACTCCCACTTTTTTCTTTGAGGGACAAAACTAGAAATTTTCAAATATTCTTCCTCTCATTGCACTCCTTCAAAAGAAATGATAGTTTTTCTGGCCTATTTTGCAACTTTTGTTATTTACACCACTGGTTATTCCAACTATGGTTTTCTATTTAATTTGTGAATATTATTTTTTTATAACTTTCATTTGCTATTAAAAATATTAATCTTTTTCACTTCAAATGGCAATTATTAGGATTGTAGTATATTTAGCATTTATATGGAAAAAGTATTTCTTCGTATCGCTAAAGCAATAATATTATTTTCTAGGCTATATTCTAGATTTCCTTCGAACTCTTGTGAATATCAATATTATAATCCCAAATTTTAAAACCAATATTTTCTCTCTATAATATGATATTATTAGAGAATAATTGCAAACGCATCTAGTTATCATTGATTTTATATAACTAACAAAGAAGGAATGT
The DNA here is from genome assembly GCF_010883055.1 of Belonocnema kinseyi. Classification (NCBI taxonomy): domain Eukaryota; kingdom Metazoa; phylum Arthropoda; class Insecta; order Hymenoptera; family Cynipidae; genus Belonocnema; species Belonocnema kinseyi. The sequence continues at coordinate 51,022,386 of NC_046658.1, read as the reverse complement.
AAAATTGCGTCATTTAAAAACTTAATATGTTTCTCTTCTCTATCTTCCTGCAAAATAAACATAAAAAATTTATTGCATAGTACAACTGTGCAAAAATAACAGAGAACAAGAAGAAATAATAGCATATATAGTTGAAAATTGAAAATAAAAATTGCGTTGGAGCTATATTCCTATTGCTGATTGTTTGCCAAGCTTACTTAACTGGGTTGTGGGTAACATAAACACTTTTTTTTATTATATGTACATATCGTAAGCCTTACGTTTATACGTTTCCTAGTATTCAGACTGACCTATTTGCCTTTTTCTATTTTTTATATATTCTATTTTCAGTGCTTATGTAATCTAAAAAAATAGAATCATTAACTATTGAAATAGACGCCACAAAAGAATGTCAATGAAATAAAACTATTTCTTATCTACATTTTTACTATGTTAAACACTGTTTTTTATTCAGAATTAAGGAAAACAACTTGGAAAAAAATAATGTTTCGGTATATGCTCGAAAATTTCCTTTCACGACTGTCTTTTTTAATTTTCATACTCTACATTTAGTGCTTATGTATTTTTAAAGACAGAAAATTATTAAGTATGGAAATATATACCAATAAAATAACGTTTTTTATTATCTACTCTCTAAATCTGATTCAGTGAATTTTCACTGATTGTCAGTGAAATTTCAGTGATTCAAATAGCTATAAATGGGTCACTGAGAATTAGTGAAAGGCTACTTATTGGTTTAGTCCAGTCAACGGGGAACAAATATCATTAAAAAAAAAAAAAATTTCGTAAAAGTCGAATTTTTTTCACAGATTCTTTGGCAATGGCTTTATAAAGATACTGTAAAAAGTCCCCAAACATATGTGTACGACAAAGTTCCGAAATTCTGGAAAGTGTTAAACAATATCATGGTTTTTTAAATTACTCGAGAACTGTTGATTTTAGGTCGAATATAGTAATGTGAAAAAATGTTCATAATTTTATAGTGCACAAAAAAGGTTGTACCTATTGTGGACCTATTGTCAACGGCTGCGCTATGAAATTGGATTAGCTGCACAATTCTTTTATTTCTGAACAAATAAAATGAAATCTGAAATATCCTGGAAAAAACGTCGGAAAATATCAGGCGATTTGTACTGGAGCAAATGCAGGTTCCTGTTAAAAAATACGACCAAGTCATTTGCATGACAAACTATCAGTATAAAATGAGCTCAACTTCAGTGTTCAATTTGATATGTTTAAGGGGATGCTTTTGAGATAAAACCTTTTGCAAGTGTTCCTCCATTTTCATACAATACCGTGACGTCATTACAATGCAGGTTCTCAATGGGAAAAATTTCAAAAATAAAAATAAAATTAATGCATCGCACATTAAGCCATCTTTTCATTTTATGAAAAATATATTCTGCTTGATAATTTGAATAAGAGCAATTACAAACATATCCTTAAGAACCTATAGAAAAACATTATTACACAAATGAATTTTTTATTTTCAAACATAGTAAATAAGACAATTGACAATAAATATAACATAATTTTGAAATGTCTATAACTCGGATTAATTTGTACTTTATTCCCCAAGCACTAGAAAATTGTGATGGAATTTACTTCACACGTAGAAGTTAAAAAGTTTTCATCTTTTTACATTCTCATTTACGGGTTGAATCTACTATGCCAAGATTCTTTTCGGTAATGTTAACAACATTTTATTGAAGTAGACTGGGAAAATATGGCCGCTCCCGCAAAACACGTTTTTTATTATTGCTTGCCATGAGCATGATAACTCCGGGAACGATTGTCTGCAATTCAAAGTCCAAAAGTACAAGTATTAGAGTTGCTACAGGTTTGATAGTTCCGGAAAATTAGGGAATGTCAGGGAAAACATGATAGAGTTTGGGTATTTTCGACAAAGTGAAATTATTTGTATTATTATGATTAAAAATCGCAACTATTTAGTTGCAAATTAATCTGTGTTTGTTAAGGATTCAAATTATTTGGTTGAAAATCCTTTTTATTTCGTTGAATTCTACTACTTTTTGTAAAAAATTAAAATCCTTTTTGTTCAAAATATCAAATATCACGTTTCTCGTTAAAAAATGATCTTCTTGAGTTAATAACTCCATTACATAGTTGAAAGTGAAACTACTTTGTTTAAAATTAATTTATTTGGTTGATGGCTGATCATTTTAGATGATAAACATTTTTTCAAAATTTAATTACTTTGTTGAAAATTAACATTTCTAGTTGACAATTAATTGTTTTAAGTGGAAATTTAAGTCGTAAATATGTGGTTCAGAATTTATCTTCTTAAGATGAAAATTTAAATATTTGGTTAAAAATTTCTGCATTTGATTGAAATTTCGAATTTTCTGTGAGATTATTTAATCTTCTGCGTGATTTATTCATTTTTTCGTTTAAAATAGCTTTAAGAATTCAAATATTTTTTTGAAAATACCTGTATATTGTGGAAAAATCATATTTTGGTTGAAAATAAGTTTTTTCTGATTCACAATTCATTTCTTTATCTAAAAATGTTACTGTTTTAATTTTTTGCCGGAAATTGATCTTTTTAAATATAAATTTAATCTTTTTTGTTAAAAAAGGTACTATTTCGTTGAAAATTTAATTTGATTTAATTAAAAATGCATTTTTTTACTGAAAATTTAACTATTCTATTTCTAGTTGAAAATCTATCTGCTTTAGGTGAAAATTCGTCTTTTTTGTCAGAAGCGTACTCTCAATTGTTGAAAATTCATCAATTTGGTTACAAATTAATTTCTGTGATAGACAATTAAACTATATTGCTGAAAATTTCTTTATTATGTTTTTTGTTAAAAATTTATTTTACTAACTGAAAATTTAACTATTTTATGTTTGGTTTAAAATTTATCTTTTCAGTTAAGAATGCATGTAATAATTATAAGTTTGTAATAATTAATAATTTTAGTTGCAAATTCACTCGAATTATATTTACATCACCATATTCGACCTAAAATCAATAATTCTCGAGTAATTGTAAAAAACATGTTATTGTTTAACACATTCCATAATTTCGGAACTTTGCCGTACAAATATGTTTGGGGACTTTTTACAATATCTTTATAAAGCCATTGCCAACGTATCTATGAAAAAAATGCTACTTTTATGAATTTTTTTCTCAAATCCTTCATGGACTGGACTATTAGTGAAATAACCACTTTTGAGTGTTGGCAGCACTGTCCGATTTCAATTCATAATAAAATAATATATTAGTACATTCAATCAAAGAATCATAGTAAAAACTTAAAAGCCATATATATGATAACATTTTTAAAAACGTAAAAAGTTCCGACGTTTTTAAATGACAAATAACCTCACATATTACTTTAATTTCCAGATTGGACTGTCATGTACAAACCTGTTAAGTACTTCCTATACGAGTTAGAGTATATTTATCCCGAATTTAATTAAGCAGGCTTACAGGCCGAAAATTAAACAAGTTATTTCATTAAGGAATTTTTCTTAACATATTTAACTAAAAGAGTAACAACAACGCTTAACTTAAAAATCTAAGGGTTATGCTTCACATGTTTTACTCTGGTGTTACTGAACTGATTAGTGAATAAATCCGAAATCACTGATTAATCAGTGAAATGTCCAACTACTATTTCAATCAGTACATTTTTCACTGATTCATATTTAGAGAGTAGATGTTCACTATTATTGAGCCATTTTTCCTATTCAAACTCAAGCATCAAAATTTAAAAACGTAGTTATTCTTTGTAGAAATATGAAAAAAATATATATTTTGAGGTAGACTTGACAAATTCCTTTCCACTTTTCACAAATATCACACTTAAGCGTTAATTTCCGCCCTCTTGTCAGATTTATAGTTGTAAAGTAAAGAGCTTTGGACCCTCTTGTTTCCCAACGTTCAGCAGCGTCTCGGAGACCCCATGTTTGGATTCGTAAGTCAAAGTGGGAATCTGAGCGAAAATAATTTAATGCTAACTGGTCGCTCTGCAAGATCACGAAAACGATATGTCCATTTCTTAGGTGATAGAAAAAAAGGGAAACCGTTGTTTTCCCCAGAGACTTTCAGGGTTCCTTTTAGTTTGGTTATTTTCAGGTTCTTGAAGGAACGTTATAAAATACATTGCCAGACAGTGTTTAGCGTTTACGATGGGACACCATTTTCCTTTCTTTCTCGTATTAAATAAGAAATGTTTTCATTCCACATTCAAACCTTTAAACTTCCTCTTATTTTACGATAGTACTTTCTCTGTTTTCAAACTTTCATCACACATGGGAGATATTAACGTTTACAAATCGTCTAATCAGGACAAGGCAACTTAATGTTTTTCTCTTCCCCGGGGATTCTAAATCCTCTTTACATAGTTTATTTGTAGCATTTTGTGATAAAATGTGCACGTGGTGAAGTACACAGACGCACAATACATTCTGTTACGTTTTGATTTGTGAAAATCGTCAAAGAATGTTTACAGATAACGTTTTAAAGCTCTTACGTCACATGTTTTCGACTATAAAATTTTCTTATTTTAGATACTTTTTTAGTGGGGGTAGTTGATTAATAACCTATAAAGGAAACATCATTAATACGAAGTTGCCACCGAGGTTGCCACTGAGTTGCCACTCAGGTACCACCGAGAAAACAGTTCGTATTTGAATTAGAAGTGTCATATTCTGTTTTCGTTTCCTTATTTTCGCCGCCGTACACCAAATTTTAATTAAGAATTTCCTAACTCAAGCAGGTTCTATAGAACCTGCTTAGTTATTGCGGACCGTTCAAAAATTACGGTACGCTGTTTTCAAAACATTTGCCAAAACTATTCCGGGAGAGATACTGCATCTGATCAATTTGTAAATATAACGATATTTTGAGGTTGTTTTACAAAAGAAATTCGTATCATAGCTTGAAAGTATATGCGTCATTTTTTTGCTTGGAAATATAACTGCCTAGTTGAAAATTAACTTTTCTTTCATTATATTTAGCAATTTAATTAAAAATGTTCTCTACTCCTTTACTGAAAAATGTTTCTTATTTGATCACTTTTGGCTAAATATGCAACGGTTGGCTACCAAATTTAATTATTTTCAAGAAAATTAAATAATTTTATTACAAAATTATCCTTTTTGATTAAAAATTTTTCTATTCAGGTAAAAAATTCATATCTGAGTAGAGCAACCTAACCCGTACTAAAGTCATTGATGACAGTGCACCTGATCGGAATTCTTTCCAGAAGGATCCAACTACTGAACTAATTTTTGGTTTCGTAAAAATTCGCGTAAATTAAAATAAAAAATTGACTTTTAATCTAATTGCAGAACATTTTCTAGTATTCGCGACAAAGGCAGGCAAACAAAATTGTAAAGAATAATTTTTTGGTGAATTATAATGAACATTTGGCACATAATTGCGTTTTGATGTCACAAATGACAAAGGGACATTGAAGAACATAACTACAAAGCGACTCTATATATGATATGTAGAGAGTGCGACATGTCACCCAGCGCGGCATCCATCCCGGTATTACTCGAAATACCTTTTTAAACAAATGTATTCCAAGACATATATACTAAAAGATTCGGAAGTTGCCCCGCACTGATATTGTTACTAAATCGGGACCCTCAAAACGGAAACAGTTAGGGCTGCTTGAACCGTTTCCAGTTGGAATGCATAATATTGCACAATATCACCTTGATCAAAAAGTTCCCGGAATTTATTTAAAAAATTAAAAATATAAGTTTATTCTTGAATATTGATGTGGTCCTCTTCAAAGTAATTCCCATCGACTGCCACGCACTTATGCCAGCGCTTGATCCAGCTCTCAAAACATTTTTGATACTCAATTTTCGGTATGCCCAACAGTGCCGTTTTCGATTTTTGTATTATCTCCGGTCGGATGCTAAAACTCGTTCCGCGTAGTGGTTTTTTGAGTCGATCGAACAAAAAAAAGTCACAGGGAGCTAAATCTGGCGAATTTGATGGCTGCGGAATTGTATTAGTTGAGTTTTTGGTGAGAAACTCACGGATAATGATTTAATACACACACGTTGTTGCAAAATTAAATCCATTGCAAAAATCGAAATTCGCAAAAAAACAGATGCACTCAAAATTGCGTTACGTTTACAAATGTCAAGCTAGAAAGCTGAAATTCGCAGGGAATATTGTTGAAAGGTGTGACAACCTACAGAAACAAAAAAATGTGAATCGGACAGCAGGGGGCGCCACACGGTGATGATTGCGGGAACTTTTTGATCAAGGTTGTATACACGACTGAGTGCACGCGCCCTGCGGCACTTTCGAGGCATTCTGAGGCGAGATTCCCTACCTTCTCTTGCACTAATCCCTGCGAAACTGCGTGGTCCAGGAGCTCTAGGAATTACAAAACCTAACCGGCTACTATGGAACCTGGAGTGCAGTGGTTTTTTAAACCAAATAGTAATATTTTTAAATATGAACGATCACTTGTCAAGCAAACGTGAAAAATTAAATTTGTCATAAAAAAATACGAATTCACAAAAAAATAGTTTAATCCTCAGTCAGAAGACATTAATTTTTAACCGAAAAGTTGCACTTTTAACGAACAAGATCAAATTTGTACTAAAACTATACATTTTTAACAAAAAAGGAGATTTAGTTGAACAAAAAATATGATAACCAAATTGTTGAACTTTCTTTCAAAACAACAGAATTTTCATCCTAAACAGACAATTTTTTAGGAGAAGGCTAAATTTTTAAGCAAACAAAAAAAAATCAATTTGTACAATTTTTAACTAAAAATTATCCATTTTCCAGCAGAAATGGAATATGTCATTTTCCAGTTTAAAAAAATTTAATTTCTGATAAAAGAGAAACAAATTTTCCACGAAACAGAAAAAATTTTTAAGAATAAAATAAATCAACAACAAGGTAGTTCGACTTTAAACCTATAGAAATTTTAATTAAGGAAACGAACTTCAAATGAAAAATACATTTGTTAAGTTTTAACCAAAATCAATCAATTTCAACCAAAAATCGATTAGTTAAATTTTCACTTCAGAAAAAGTAATTTTTACAATATAGTTAAATGTTTTAAAAAATACAGTAGAATTTCTTTTTAAAAAACGATCAAAATGCGAAAAAGAAGTATTCCTTAAAAAAGAGGACAGAACGGACAGGGGAAAGTATGGATTTTTTATTAGATGCCTCACTTGTAAAATGGAATCACTAATTTTTATTTTTTCAAGCATTTCAAAAAACTGTTATTCAGATTTATATTTTACATGTGTAATGTCACATTCTGAGATACCCCCCCCCCTAATTTAACAATTGTCGCACAATCTATTACACTCCCCCCCTCACAGAGTCACTAAGTTGTTGACTGAGCTAGCTGATTAGAAATAATAATTTTTTTCTTAGCAAATTAAGAGAAAATCTGCATATATGTAGAGTATTATTCTTTTTGCAAATTTGATACAGAAAGTCATTATGTTATTCAAAGTCAGATTCTACTCCAAGATGTTAAAATCCCCAGTTCGCAGCATACTCAGAGCGTAATTTTCCAATATTAGTAGCATTACCGCAAAATGGCACTTTTCGTCAAGATCTTAGCGCCCTGAGTCTCTGCTTTTCAAAGTGTATAACTGTACCGTGCATACTAACTCACGAAGGATGGAACTTCTCTCCTATTTCGAAGTGCTTCATCACTTATTCTCTTTGCTTTTCAGTGAGCCCCTTAAAACCTTTCTAAAGGTGGGTTTCCGTATGGGCGACAGAAACGCGCGACTTGATTTGCGCGAAAGAAGTCGCGCGATTAGTGATTCACGATGGGTTTCCTACGGGAGGCTGGAGGCAAGCGACCATGTTAACTAAAACAGATTAATTTTCAACCAGAGTGTCTTCTTTACCTAAAAAATTGATTTTCAACCAGAAGACAAATTTTTAACAAAAGACATAATTTTTTAAAATCTCACTTTAGTATTCAACCAAATAGTTTACTGTGTTGATTTTTTTTATTCCTAATAATTTTCAACAACATAGTTGCATTTTTAAGCCAAAATAGATCAATTTATAGCCAAAAATGGAATAAATAATTCTGTGCACAATTATTAAATTTTCAAGACAATTAGAAGAAATTTCTCTTTTTTCAGTTTAAAGAAATAGTTTTTAACAGAGTAAAAGAATTTTTATGCACCTGAATTGAAGACAAAATAGTTGGATCCTGAACCAAAAGAACCTTTTTACCAAAAAAAAAAGATAAAATTTATAAGAAGAGATTTATTTTCGACTAAAAATAAACGAATTTCCTACATTGTGAAGCCTGCGATAGTATAAATAGCAATTTTTATATTTCAAATATTAAATAAAGAAAACTTCAAATTAGCGTTAAATTTCTGTTTTAAATCTTCAAAAATTTTAGATCTTCACAATTACGTTGAAAATACGTTGTTTATTTTACAATTTTGGTGAAATATTGTAAAGACTGCGATAAATAAATAGAAATTTTTATAATTTATAGATTAACTAAAATTAGATTGTAATTCTGTACACAATTGTTGAATTTCCAAGTCAATTCGAAGAATTTTCTTTTTTTTTATTTAAAAAAAAATAGTTTCTAACAGAGAAAAAGAATTTGTATGCACCTGAATAAAAGAAAAAATAGTTACATCCTGAGCCAAAAAAGAATATGTTTACCAAAAAAAGATAACATTTGTGATAAAAGATTAATTTTTGAAAACAAAAAGAATTTGTTACTTTGTGAAGCCTCAAATAAACGTTTAATTTCTGTTTTAAATCTTCAGAAATTATAGAACTTTAAAATTATGTTGAAAATGCGTTGGATATTTTATCATTTAGGAAAAGATTGTGAAGACTGCGATAAATAAATAGGTATTTTTATAATTTATAGACTAAATAAAATTTGTCAAATAAGTTTTGAATTCATTTTCATAGCTTTAAAAAGTTGAGGAAAAGTTCCATTAATTTTGAATCATCCATAATATTATAATAAATTGCAGATAATATTATCGAAAAGTCAAGTCGGCTGGGCGGCTCGACAGCTTCTCAAGTATTTTAGTCGCCGTTATTTACAGCCGCCTTTGGGGTCCCAACTGTCGTGCGTAGGAAAGAGCGCCGTAAGATCCAATGAGAAGCAGACATAAACTGAAATGCGCGATTTGACTTGCACCACTTCAGTCGCCCATACGAAACCCCACCTGAAGAGATCCCCTTGCAATTTTCAATAATTATACCGCTGCACCTGGAAGTTGAAAAAGCTAAAAATATGGTTCTAATACTCAATGATTAAATAAATTGCTATTACATTTCAAATTTAAAACAATTGCAGCGAATAAATTGGAGTATTTGACTTGCCAAAGATACAAATTCCTCAGGGCAATTTTAAATATTATTATTTAAAAATGTTGGAAAAATGGAATAGGATTTCAAAATGAATTTATGAGTAAGGTGCACAGTTTCATTTCGAATTCTTAGAGTACGTAGAACTCGTATTAGGGGGGTCGAACAAAAATTACTTTTGATTTTTGATGATCAATCCCATCGAATTGGTTGATTTTCCAAAAAAAGATGCTGTAGATTTTTTCAAAATTGGGAACATTAACTAGCGCCACAAGGCATTTAAATTAATAGATGATTTTTGTGCCCGGAAGATTCCCAAAAAATGCAAAATAGCATATTTATGCCAAAGACGGTATTTTTTTATTTTGCCAATATGAATTATTTTTACTTGATAAGCGATAATTTGTTTCTAATTAGCTTTCAATTATTTAAATAATCTTTTCCCCAATTTAATCGTTTAAACAATTTTCATTTGTTTTAGCCATTTTTCCCATGTAAATCTAGAAAAGTTATTATTTTCTGAAATTAATGACCCAATTAGGGAATGTTGAGGGTAATATAATTCTCTTAAGGATATTTAATGATTACTTGAACAGTTTTCGTTAGCTTAAACAATTGTCTTCACATGCAAATTTTGAAAAGTTGCAATTTTGTGGAATCAATGACGCATTAAATGGATTTCTAGATATATATTTATTGCGAATAACAGTTTGCAATTATTTAAATAATTAATAAGCTTGCACTTGCGTGTATTTCTAAGGAAAATGGCGACAATTTTTTTTTCGAATCTCTTACAAAATATGTGCTACGTATTATGCAGTATTTACTCATGTAAGAACTAATAACGAAATTGTTTAAGGAGTAATTATGTTTTAAAAGATTTATCTCTAGTTACATTATGCATACTTTTTGAGAGCAGTTTCGTTGAGAGAAGAAAATACTTTAAAATAGTGACATAGTGCAAGTGATTTGAGAAAACTAGAATTTTTCCAAATCAAAATTATTTCTTGAAAAAAAGATCCTACTCCATCTTCACTCCATTAGGAATCGAACCACAAAACTTCCTACAAATTAGCACTCTTTACATTCATGAACTGTGTCATTCATTTTTATTATGACTGCCAAATATCCTCATCAAAGATATTTGGCTTTTAACATTCGTTCAGTGTGTACATAATTAATCTTAGCAAATACTAGCTTTTTAAAATTTGGTGGAATTAAAATTATATCAATGGAAATATAAAATTTAAAAACTCTGAATACTGCTCGATGATGTATTTATCACGCGCTTCGTGCTTCATTATAATTTTACATCGCGCTACGCGCTCGGTCTTTGGCTTTATCGCACATTTTTGCGAAAAAATTTTTTAATTAAAACTCAAAACATCCATTACTGTATTCTTGTGATTGTGAATTCTTTTCTGATAAAAGAGTTTCGCTCGAGAGTTGAGTAGACCTAGGGTGCGCGACTGATGGTTCTTGTGCTTCGAGGTCGGACTTTGCATTTCTACCACATTCTTGCAAAGGCCTTTTAAAATCAAAGGTCAACGGATCGACAGCTTGACTTGGAGATTGTGCACTCTCTTTTGTGAAAGCTCTATCGGCTTTAACGAACACATTCTCATCACATCTCGTGCTTCACACTCGATTTTGTCCACAATTTCAACGTTTTTACATTATGCTTAACAAATTTATAAAAAATTTTATACATTTTTTATGTAACGCTGCCTAAGATTGCTTATTTATATATTCAAAAAGAAAGCACAAATTGCATTTATCATTATTACTTTAATATTTGTTTATTATTTTGCATTAAATTTTATTCTTACCTTGCGCTGAAACATGTATCATTTCAATAAATTTATATAATTAAAGTTCATTATATGAATATGAATAATATTTGTTCTCGTAGCTTGTATCGTTTGCATCAAATTTAATTTTCTCTATTTTGTATGTTTTTTATCAACAAAACACAAAACACTTATTCTATAAAAAAGTAATTCACAATCTGTTTGTAGATCTTTTTTATGTGTACACTTTTTGTCGTTCTATTTATTTTCGTATCTTGTTTTGTTCTAACTATTTGAATGTATATAAAAAATGACTGGTTAACAAACTCGATCTTTCTTTTTGACCCCTCAACCTGTGTGAAAGCACAATCCAATCCGACTTGTCTTTGGAAATTTATCCGGTATACAGACAACAACGACGACGACGCCGGACAGACAGACTGACACCGACGTAAAAACTTGTTTTTCTGTCTTTGGGAGACTTGAAACGTCGACATTTGATCAAATCCGCGAAAGTCATTTTTCGCATAAAACTAATACCCTCTCATTAGGGATGAGAATGTAAAATATAGAAAATTATAACGAAAAATTGTATTGTTAATATTCATCAGCTATATCATCTTTCATGAAAAATAGTAACTTTTCACGATTTATATACCATTCATAAGTGAATTTAAACAAAAAATGTTGAAGAAAACAGTTGAATTTTTCACCTAAAATAAACCACTTTTCAACTTAAAATAGTATAGTTATCATACATATTCAATGAAAAAATTAGAATACAATAAAATAAAATAAACTTTCAACAAAATAGTTGAATTTTCAAACGAAAATATTAATTTTCAAAGAAAAAGAAACTTTTAAACAGAGCATGGAATTGATTAAAATTAAAGAAACGTAATTATTATAATTAGAGGACCAGTTTAAAATATAATGAAGGTTTATTTAATTATCAGAAGAAAAACTGTGACCATATGATTTTTTTTCTCTGTTAAAAAAATAATATTTATACGGATATCCAATTTCAACAATAAATGTAAAATTAGATTAAGTAATTTTTTATAAAAATATCTATGCTTTTTATTTTCAGATTTTAACTGAATTTTCATTAGCATAATATTCTATTATTAAAACCTGCGGTTCTCCTGTACATAATCCCTGATGAGGAGATCTGAATGGGACTCGAAGTAGGTTGATTTTTCCACTTTCGCCCTCTTTTTTCCTTTATTACTTATTTTTCTCAAATAAGCAGTAAAGGGGGTAGTTTTAAAATTTCATTTCAAATTGTAAATTTTTTCATGCTCTGATTTAAATTCATGAAATTATTGAGAAGAAAGCAGATTTCATTACGATTTTGAATAAAACGAAACAAATTAATTTACATTCAAAAAATTGTTATTTTCACCAAAAAAGATGCATTCTCTACAAACATAGGCCAATTTTCCACTCTAAAAGAAAAATTTAGAACAAAACAGTTGAATTTGAAATAAACTAATAAAATGAACTTCAACTTCAGTTCATCAAGAATTCTTTGACTCTGTCAGGTTTTGCCTGATAGTCTAATACTCCCTGACTTTGCCTGAGCCGTTTCAAGTTGCCTGATTCACTATAATTCGCTGCCCCGTAGCAACACTGCTCAAACTTGCACCCTGCGTGCATCAGGCAACAGATCACGTGTATTTTATGGGCAATTTACACTATCGCCATTGGTGTGGAACCTCCCACAATGGGTACAAGGCAAGGGTACCGCCCTTTTAAGGGCGATAACGGGTAATCGCAATTTATCGATACCATATCATACTTCATCGTCTCGTGACTCATAAGGCTATTCTCGTGATACCCAGTCCGCTTTAATCAGCATTCGCGTCGTTTGCTAACGTCGTTTATCTCTTCAGTATAATCCTGAAATTTCATAAATCAGTCCCCCACGTAAGAGGAGCACTCTACACATTGCGACAGAACCTCAACACTTTCAACTTTTGCGAACAGTGATTTCATATGCCGACACTGATATATTCGGAAAGGTCCTTAAAAAATTTTAAACTTGAAGGTTTCAACTCGAAATCTGTTTATTCATATAAAATTAGATTTGTTTTCAAGGATCATATTCTTTGTCACTGATCATTTGTTAAGAAACACAATATTGAAGCAAACGTCACTGTCTACACTGACAAAAATTGTTCTTGAATCAAGTAAATGTTACTTGATTCAAGTCAATCGCAGGTACGAATGGGGACGATAGAATATGAGTGTGTTCCAAATAAATAAGTACTTGCTACCGTAAGCTTGGAACAAGTGTACATTTTCTTAATCTCAGAAAATGTATTCTTAGATAGAATATCGCATTTTATTATTCTAAAACTTTATTGTGTGACTTCATGTAGAGATGTATTCAAATGCAGAACATAGTTTACTTCCAAGAAATCATTTCTGATATACTTCAAAAATATATTTTCTTAATCTAAGAATATGTAGTATCGGAGCAATAGACTAGTGCCTCAACTGAACACTTTTTCTCAACGAAAAAAAAAATGATTTCGAAATTATTGTTATATAATCTTCATTTTTTTAAATATTAAAAAACGTAATTTCGCGCACACTGCTATTTACACATATAATCGTGCGCCTAGACGCTTCGAAAAATCGCACTCGCCGAGGATTGAACCTCACCTAAACTACCTAAACTGAGTGTCCTAACCGCGCGCTCTACCAGACTTCGCTATCGAAGCACTTGGATTTCGGTGACAAAATCTAGGATAAGAATTTCGAGGCAGGGTCGTGCCAAGTCATATGGTGAGCCTCAACCAACTTCAAACTAAAATTTGTTGAATTCAGCTTTAATATACCATTTTTTATTTAGAAAAATTCCAGAATTAAATTTTCCTTATTTCAAAAAAGGCTCGATACTTTTTTTTCTTAATATATTTAAAAATGTTATAAAACATCTAAAATTAATGAACAATAAACAAAACTTCTCCATAAAATGCGCAGTTTTCAATTTATCAAACTCTTTTATTGTATATAATACTCTTTTACTCATTTTTAATGCAAAATAACTTTTGTTCAGTGGAAGCTTCTAATGTGTCCCCTAAGGGTTTACATTTTTCTTACACCTTCTTTATTCCTTTACACACCCTCCACACACTTACTTGGTGGTGGAA
>NC_046658.1:50980592-51007998 GCF_010883055.1 Belonocnema kinseyi | reverse complement strand
CCGAGACTCTTCCAGAGTGCGAGGCGGGAATCGAACCCGCAAGCCGAAGGAGTGGGTCCAAAGCCTACGCTTTAGCCCCCACGACCATCGTCCCACTAAATAACTTTTGTTAAACAATAATTTAAAATATGTGAAAAAGCGAAGTAAGTTTCACTTATTTAACGAGGCATTTAATACTTTTTGTTTTTAAATATTTAAAGCACTTAAAAACGACCCAAAGGTACACTGAAAAAAATTATTACTGGTACTGAGTTAATTTTGCTTGGCTGAAGTAAGTGAAAGTCCTGTTTATTTTCAAAGAAACATTTATTTGAGACAAATAAAAACGACCTGTTGGTCGAAGCGAAATATTTTTTTGAATCAAAGAAATATTAATTGAAGACAAAAAATATACATTTTACACCAAATGAATGACTCATTGTTCCAAATGAATGTGCCATGAATTGGAATGAATATTTCTTTGAGATGGGGAGATATGAATTAAAGGAAAGATATATATTTTAAGGTCAAGAAAATATTTCTTTGGACTAGACCATGCGCGAGTGCAATAAAGTAGTTATTACTTCGTTGAAAAAATGTTCATTTGTTATGAATAATTCAATTCTAGTTATTAAATGAAATATTTTCTTCCACCGAAGAAATAAGAATTTACGTAAACACAATGCCTTGTTCATCTAAATAAATGCTCCATTGCTATAAATGCATAAACCCTTTGTGACAAAAATATATACTGTAATTTAGTTAATATTATTTTGAATTAAATTATTATTTTTTTGATTTAAATAAACCTAAATTCTTGATTCAATTATGGAAAAATTATTGATTAATATGTGTCCCGAATCAGTTCAAAGAATCGAACTCTTTGAACCAAATATATATTTCCTTGAACGACTAATCACATTTCAACGTACCTTTTGAATTAAGGAAATCATTTTCTTAAATGTAAGAAATATGTATTTCAATCAAGAAAATACAGCCAAAGAATTCATTTTTTCAGATCAAGAAAAGATATATGCCTGGTTTAAATAAAAATTACTTCTGTTAAAGAATATTTTCTTGATGCAAAGAAATAGGATTCAAGTGAATAAATTTACTTGATGCGAAGAATGATTTTTTCCAGTGTAATAAATAATAAAGAAAGGTTGCAAGTACAAAAATGCTTCAATAACATCAATGACAAAACATAATATCCTGATATACGGAAATTTTCATAAACCGCACAGTTTTCAATTTATCCAATTCTTTTACCATACCTTTTTTAACAAAGATTTGAATATGGAATTGCTTTCCTAAAAAAAATAATTCAAAATATGCAAAAAATAATTGAACTTCACTTATTTTACAAAGAGCTTAATACTTTTTTCTTTAAAAATTCAATCCGCTTAAAAACTATCTAAAGCATATAAAAAATAAAGAACTTTTAAGTTGAAAAACGCTTTAATAACCTCAGTGACAAATAAATATTTTCTGATTTTCAAAAACCGTTGTAAAACGCACAGTTTTCGATTTATAAAATTCTTTTATAATACTTTTTAACTCAGGTTTTAATTTAAAATAACAATTCCTAAAAAATTATTGAAAATATGTAGAAAAAATTGATCGCTAGTTTAAATATTACCTATTTAAAAAGAACTCGATAATTTATTTTTGTTTAAAATATAAAATGCTTCGAAATCAGAAGAAACAAGAATTCTGTAAAGAAACGTTTAGTTCAAGAACTTGTTCGTTAAAAGCAAGCTCAAGGTGGTTGGCTGAAAAATATTTGTTTGCTCCCTCCTTGCATTCTCAAAAACTTTTAATTGTCAATATTTTCATTGTTCCTTCATAAAATGAAATGCATTCTTAATACACTTTTTCAAAATGTTATTAAATTCTTTTTTCTTAAATATTTTGCTTTAAAAACGCTTTACATTTTTTCAAATTGTCAATTTAACCATTTGTAGTACAAGACATTTTCTATGATTAATGAATTCTTGACTGACAAATTTAATTTTTACTAAGTTTTAAAAATATACATACTAATAATATGCGTATTAAATTTTCTATAATTAATGACTTGTTGAAATGAAATTTTCTATGATCATTGAAATCATTGATTGAAAAACTTAATTCTGTTAATTTTATTTAAAGAAAACTAAATCTATACTTAATTATGTAAAATAGCAACATTATATGCGCGCTATAGTACGAGGGAAGCATTGCATTGCCAATTAATAACATAAAAATATAAAACAAGATAGTAACTATTTCAGGTAGCAAGTAAGAATATAAAATTGAAAATTATTTTAAAAATTCTTTCCTAATAAAGGAATTTGTTTTTCATTATGGAAAAATTAATTCTTTGAATTCGGCTAGATTAACATTTTTTTCTAAAGTTAAAAAATCTGTTGCCTAAAACTTATTTAGTTTAAATTAGAATAACACATGATCATTTTATATTTTCAAAACTATATTTTTTTTCTTACTAATAACTTTCATGAATTTTGCCATTTTTGTGATTTTTAAAGTGCTATTATCGAACACGAAAATTGTGTGTTAACAAAATACAGCTATGTCTTACAGTTCTAATTTAAATTAAATAAGGGTCACATAACAAAATTTTTAACTTTTTAAAAATCAGTTTTTATCTAGCCGAATCCTAAAAAGTAATATTTCCTTATTGAATAAAGAATTCTTGTATTTAGCAGGAATATTTATCGTTCTTTTTAAGTTCAGATGATTTTTTGTTACCTTGAATACTGCAAAAAAATCAGAGTGGCCTTTTTAATCGAGGAATAAAATTTTCAGTTATTTTCCGATTCCCAAAAATGTTTCACGGTTAAAAAAATTCGATATGTTTTAATTTTGAATAGATTAATACATACAAATAATAAGCGAAAAAAATGATAGACACAGTAAATTTATAACCTTCTAATAATCTTAAATATTTATTTTTTTAATAGTTTTATGAGTGATTTGATTTGTGTGTCAGCATAAAGTTAGTAGTTTATTAAAGTTGCAAATTCCTATCTATATTTGCATAAATAAAATTAGTTATGTGCACCAATGTTTTGTATTTCATAAATATTATTGAATTTCAAAATAAATGTTAGCGGCGAAGAGAACCGACTTCATAACATGTCAACTTGTCGATTATTATATTTAATAAGATACTTATGCAGTAAGAGGTAAATTAATTTAGACCAATATATTAATTTTCATAATATGTGTGCGATGTCTATCGTATCAAGTCCACAGTTCTTATGTTGAAAAAACTGATGTGATTCTATCTTGATAACATAGGTATCTTCGAAGTAAATCTGACATTCGTTTCAAATTAATAAATACTTGAAGGAAAATATTCAAGCATTATTCTAAAAAAAATTATTTCTTTGCGGAATACATTCATTTTCTCGTCTCAAGAACATGAACATTTTGTTTCAATTAAAATAGTAGTTAAAATAAGTATATGAATTTACTTGGATCAAGAAACATTTCGTTAGAGTTTTAGTTACTTATCATGAAAATATGATATTCCTAATTCAATGTTTTATTAAACTTGACGCAAATAGGTATAATGGAACAAATTAACTCAATCGTTTTTTGCTTAGAGTTAATATATTCTTCATTCAAATAGTTATCCTGATTTTATTATTTTTTTGATTTAAGAAAATCGGTCCCTTGTAAAAAGAAAATACTTACTTCTTTCAAGTAAAATCAGCCAAGTAAACTAGAAAAAAATATTTTAAATGAAATTCATAAATAGGTACTTTATTTGATTTAACAGAGAATGCTTTAGATTTTCAGTCAGAAGTAATTAATTTTCTATAAAAAAAAAGAATTTAAAACAAAATAGTTGACTTTTTGACCATATAGTTCAATATTCAATATATGAAGGTGCATTTTCAAGCGAATGATTAAATCATCAATAAAAAAAGACTAAACTTCAACGAAAAATAGGTTCAATTATAAAAGAATAGTTGAGTCTCCAAGTCAAAACGATGAATTTTTTTGAAGACAGTTGAATTTTTACCCAAGAAAAAGGTATTTTCAGACAGGAACATTTCTTCCAAAAAACATGCATTTCTAATTCAAAGGGACAAATTTTCTATTTAAAATTACAAATCTATGGACAAAAAAGTTGAATTTTAAACAAAAGAATTAGATTTTCAACCAAATAGTTGAATCTTGAAGCACATGGTTGAATTTTCAACTTACAAACATAAATTTTTAAGCAAATAGATCAACTTTCGAGTAACGGGCACGATTTTTCAACAAAATATTTAAATTTTTAACCAAATAGTTGAATTTTTACCCTTTGAGGATGAATAGTTAACCGAATGGTCGATTTTCTTGACAAAAACGTTTAACATTTAACAAAAGACGGTTACGTTTTCAATGAAATATTTACATTTTCAAACCAAGAACGCGACTTTTTTAAAAAACAATTGAATTTTTATTTGAAAGAGCGAATTTTCGATTGAAAAAAAATCGATATGAAAATAGTTAAATCTTCGACCCAAAATATATAATTTTCAATAAAATAACTCAATTTTAAATAAAAGAATTGAATTTTCAACAAATCTTTTGAATTATTGACTAAAACAATGAATCTTTGCAGCAACAATTAATTATCAAATTAAAATTTGTATTTACAATCAAATAGTGAAACTTTGAAGCGAATAGTAGAAATTTGTAACAAAGAAGTTAGTTTCTAAGCATATTGTTGTATTTTCAAGCATTGAAGACGATTTTTTTAGAAGGTAGTTGAATCAGCAATCAAATAAGAATATTTCTGAACAACAAAAATCTTAGTTATCTTGCAATCAAAATAATATTTAAATTTGATATTAAATACAATCGAATATAACCAAGAAATATATAGTCTGGAAGAAAGATGTAATACTTGATATCAAACCCTAAAAATATTTTCAACTGAAATTAAAAACAATTTCGTTCAACCAAAAAAGACAGTTTTTTGGACGAAATAGTTGTTATTTTAACCAAAACCATGCAGGAATAATTAGGGAACCAAACTGCCATTGAAAATTTTTTCGAATCTCACAGCAGCAACCGCACTATCACTGGTGCTTTTCCGTGCGTGAGAAGAGGATCGTCTCTCGTGCGCACTCAGTGAAGAGTGATTACTACTTACATGCCTGGCACTTAGGGTGCCGTTGCTCCTGCCAAATCGCATGCATGGAAATCGTTCCCCTTATTGTTCCTTCGTGACCAAAATAGATTAAATGATAAAGTAATTTTTTTTTAAGTACTTCAACATTTAACCAAGTAGTTTTATTTTCAATTAAGAAAATTCATTTTGTATCAAATAAGATGCACTTCCAATAAAATACATATACTCTCAAAAAACCTTTTCAATTCTAAACTAAAAACGATCAATCTCCATTTAAAAATGGAATAGGTTAATTTTTAGTACACAACATTAATTAAAAAACAATTATGACTTGGCAGCTAAATAGTTATTTCTGCAACCCGTGCGTGGGGGAAATGCTTAGAAAAAAGACGTCCAACTTTTAATTTATTAGAAGTTGAATTCTTAATCCAGAAAGATCAATTCATAATGAAACATTTAGCAGTTCATTTTTTAACTAAAAACGGTAAAATTTCAACCGAAAATGGAATAGTTACATTTTTAGTTCAGAAAATTTATTTTAGGCAAAAGAAAAAAACTATTTTTCAACAAAATAGTGAAATATCCCAATAATAAAATGATCTTTTAGCACAGCGGTTCGTTGCATAATCAAGTAGTTGGATTAAAAAACAAAATTAATTTTTAATGGAAAACTTATTGGTTGAATATTCACCTAAAAGCGATCTATTTTCAGTCAAAAATAGATTAGTAACATTTTCAGATAAGAAAATTAATGTTATACTAAAAAACCTTATATTAAATTAAATACTTAAATCTTAAACCCCATAGTAGAATATTCAACCAAAAGAGATGATTTTTGTACAAAAAATATAACAGGAGACTTGTCTTGCTTATCTATTGCAAATAAATAACTTTCAACTAAAAATAATTTTTTTTACTGGGTTCAATTAGCTTAGTTTGCATTTAAGCTGGATATTATCGATCAACACTGAGCTTATGGTAGTCGTTTCGTCAACGTTTTCTATTTTGATATATGTACTCAGATCTATAACGGATTTTGATTATGAATAGAATAATCCTACATATGCGATAAAAAAGATATAAAAAGGATTGAAGCTTCACGTTTTTTACCTGGTAGCTTGAAATGGATATACGTGCCTTGTTTAGTGCCATTAGGTTCTTTTTGCCTTCTACTAATCTCACCGACTTGGAGAATAAAACAACTTGATTTTTTAGGGGTAAATTAATAATTTATTCAATGCGCACATTAAAAAAGTAGATTTATTTCCTGAAATTTTTCAATTTTTAATTTTATATTAATTTCATGTACCTAATAACTCAACGATGGCGCATACATTTTATGAATATCAACAATCAGCTGACTTAATTTAACCTATAAGTTTCATTCCACACGCACGCATTGACGGAAAGTCAACAATATTTCTGTCTTAAATTAACTTATAAAGTACATTTTACGCACATAAAGCAGTTGACTTACAACCAAGCCAGTTGACTTTCAACTGGCGAGTGATCCTTTTGGTTACATCTGAAAGTCAACCGCCTTTCTTTACTGATATTTAGATTCATGTATTATTATGTTCCTCCTTTTCCGTCTGCTCTCTTATATTTGACCGCAGTTTTTTTTTATAACTCATACAACTCCTGCACAGTACTTTCATCATGGGACATAATTTGGACTAATTAATGGAAACCCATGAATAACGGAAATACTGTTCACAAATAAAGTAAAGGGGTTATCTTCTGAATAGATAGAACCAGATATAAAATTTAAATTATATAAGTTGTATTTCTAGAATCAGCTTTATATTTTTTTCTTTTTCCGCTCTCTAGGTTTCTGGATTATTATTGATGAATTGCAGACACTTCTTTGCAACGGAAATAGTTGGACAGTTGAGTTACAATGCGGATCTGGAACGTCGATATGTCGAGTTTGGCGGAAGCCAGTTTATCAAACACAAACGATTTAACGAAGTGATTTAATTACTGAGAGGTCCAATTAATTCTGCTTACGAATATTTCAGCTTTGCTGGAACCGCTGTTTCTACTTGTGCATGCAATGTTCTCTGCCACTTGTAACTACAAAAGAAATCCCAGATATGACCTGCGATGTTGTAAATAATTTGAATCCTACAGGGAATATACTTTTCCTACTTATTCTAAAGTAGAATAGACCTTCAAAATTATGTATGTAACCAAATCCTTTTATTCATACAATGTTTTTATGGATGTGCTTCTCATGGAAAATATAAATTTAAGAAAATAAAGAGTTTTAAATTGGGCAATATTAAATTAAAAACTTTAATGTGGGTAAGGAAAGTACAGAAAAAAATCTACACGCGCGGAATTTTGCCAGCAATAAAAATGAGCTAATTGCAAGCAACAGCAAAATAAAGGAAAAATATCAAAAGCTCGGAGATATCAGTACATCTATCATGTTACCAGCAAGGAAAAAGCAAACATTGGCTTCGTCTCTTTAAATTCAAAAATGGAAAAGAGAAAAAAGAATAATCTATGAAAGTTTGCAGCTCATACATTCCATTCACAAAATGAGGTTAGTTTGCGAAGATTCTTTTGATGTTTTATTCCTGTTTTCTTTTTCAATTGATTAATTTTATTATTTGATATTTAGAAGTATCACGCAGGAGGTGGGGCGAGGGGTCAGAAGTTTTTAAAAAATGTATCACGTATTTTGTGAATGACCCCTAAACATATATGTTAATTGGTGTAGAAAAACAATAAGTTTTAGAATCTCCCATAAATTAGAGGGAGATTAGTGGCCATTTACGCCATCTTTATCTCAGCACTGGCGGCATCAGTATTAAGAAAAAACACGAGAAACAATTTACAAGTTTAAGAAAATAATTTATCAACTTTATAGAATTTTTAATATTTGCCAGCCGTGTACTGCTTTTCACTTTTGGCAGTTTTAAATAATAATTGGATTCATCCAAAATAAAGCGAATGTTTCTGTCGAAAATCAGTGTTCAAAATAACTACACCACCACTCAGAATTTCCTTGAACACTTATAGTAGGTGGCGTTGTAATAGGAAACCTCGCCAACCCGGTCTGATAGCACTTTGGGCCATGCAAATTAACCCTACTGGGGCCAGGTTATGTCAGCCAGATTCGGGCTTAATTGGTAATCGGAAAAAGATCTGGCGATTTCTTCACGGTTTAGAAATTCTGGAAATAGTGACACTATATCCTGGCTTTTTATTGTCTTCTTGTGAAAATAAATATTACAATATAAAATGTTACAATTAAAAGTTTTTCCACGTTAGTCATTAAATTCTTTAGGGTTAATTTACAATATTCGAAATTGTATAAAAAAATTAAATAAATAAGAAAAAATTAGTATATTTGAAACATATTTATTTGGCGTTTTACGAGTCAGCCTTCTTAGCTTAATATATTAAAATGTAAAAACTAAAAATATTAATTTCTTCATCCAAAATGAAGAGTTTTTTATATTCAAAACAATGAAAACTTGCCTTGGATTGATTACAATTTATGAATTCTCTATAATCCTGAAAAGTTCCGAATTTCCTTAATTCCTTTTATGTGCTGCATTCTCAAAATTATCAAAATTCTCTGAAGTCCATGAAATCCTCTGAATAAACTGAAATACGTGAATTACCTAAATGTTTAGTATTCGCTGAATTTCTTGAATTCTCTTAAATCTTCGAATATTCTGAACTTCTCAACTTCTTGCAATTCCTTAATTTTTTTTCTAAAATTCTCTGGTCCCATAAATTCCTCGAGTGTTCTCCATTTATAAAATTCCTTCAAACTCATAAAGAATTAAATTAACTAAATTCTTTTAACTCATTTAATTCATTCAATTTGATCAATTCCGTTAATGCTCTAAAAAAATATGAAATTCGCTGAATTCCTCGAATTTTCTAAATGCTTTAAAATACCGGAAATTCTGAGTTAATACATTTTCCCTTAATGCTCTGAAATCCTTGAAATCCTTAAATTCCTTCAATATCCTGAATTCGTTAAATATTCAGGAATTGCTGAAATTCTTGATTTCTGTGAAATCATTGCATATTCTGAATTTGTAAAATGCTTTTAATTAATTAAATTTTCTCTAAAATTCCCTGAGTTCCACAAATTCCTGGAATAATCTGAATTTTTGAATACTCTGAATTCTTAAAATTTCTTGAATTCACTAAATTCACTGAATTCTCTTATGTCCTTAACTTTTATAAATGCCTTGAATTCCCTTAATGCTCTGAAACCTTTGAAATATATACATTCCTTGAATGTCCTGAATTTCTTGAATATTCAACATTCTCCGAATTCCTTGAACATCGTGAGCATTCTGCACCTTTTTAAATCCTTCAATTTCAAGAATTTACTGAATTCCTTTAATTCCCTGAATTCACAAAAATGTAAGGAATTCAGATGATTGAAAGAATTCCAAGTGTTTCAAAATATTGCAAGGAATTTATGGAATTTAGACGAATTCAAAAAGTTCAGATGATTGGGAGAATTAAGATGAATTTATATATTTCGAGAACTTCAGAGAAATTAAGAATATTTCAAAGAA
Organism: Belonocnema kinseyi; assembly: GCF_010883055.1. Taxonomy (NCBI): domain Eukaryota; kingdom Metazoa; phylum Arthropoda; class Insecta; order Hymenoptera; family Cynipidae; genus Belonocnema; species Belonocnema kinseyi. The sequence continues at coordinate 50,998,329 of NC_046658.1, read as the reverse complement.
GTTAAGGACATATAATACTTTGTCATATGAACATTTAGTTTCCCACACTTTTCATCCACAATTTTTAATTTTGTAAAAAAATGTTGTTGACTCCAGACGTCCGCGTGAATGCTCTATACGTCTAGGTGCTATTATTTTTAGAAACATAAAAAATTGTGGATAAAAGTGAGGGGAAGTAAATTGTTTATATAACAAAGTAACACATACCCTCTAAAGAATTCAAAAGGATTTGAAGATGTTGAAAAGCATTCCAAGCAATTAAAAAAAATGAATAGAATTAACAAATTTAAACATTAAAAATCATTAATTTATTACTGATACATATTTGAAATTGAATTATGTATTTCACTGTATCACAACTTTCAAATTGAATTACCTACAATTACTGAAAAGTTCCGAGAAAGCATTAAAAACTGAATTTTGTGTGTATATTTCTAATTTTGCAAGCTCCTTTCTACATAATTCTCTGAAAAATATGTAAACATGAGAAAAATGTACATAAAGAAAAAGCATCCTATTTAGCTTTTCGTGGAAGTAATTAAACTGTACAGTTTAAGGGCACTTTAGTGCGCCTATAATATTGCTAGTAATTAATAATTTAAAATAACCATCATTTATTTATTTTGTAAACGAAACAATTGTCGTTAAGGTGACTGGATTAATTCAATAGTAAGTAATTCGGAAGCACTTCAGATAAGATCTTGTATCCTGATATAAGACAAAGCCAAAGCTGTCGAGCGACTCGCTGATGAGGAATTTGCAGACCAATCAAGATTGTTCACTTAATTGAGCGTTAAAAGCTCAATAATGGATGCAACTTAAGCGCCCAACTGTCATCGGTTGAGTGGTGGTTGAAAGGACTGTTCAAACGGAATCCTGAATTAAACTGATATTCCGTCAACCATTCCGTTTCCTATTCCAGAAGCCGATCGGAAACTGGTACTCTATAGTCTATACATCGCGTCGATCTGACAATGAGACAGGCTCGCTGAGAACAACTCTTGGACGACCTAGCAAACCGCAAACCCATCGATCAGACGATAGGATTAGGCTAATCCTATTTGAACGAAGTGTGCTGTTCTCTGAGCCAGTGGAGCTTATCTTGTTTTTGTACAGTTTTCCAGCTGTCATCATAATGTCTCCGCGGATAAAACTCCACACTAAAAATCCAACTTGAGGTAGATGAGAAAAAACTGTCTGGCAGACGAGTTTTATAATTGCGTTTTCAATTTTGCATTTAGCTTTAATCCTACATAGGTGATTCTCTATATCAAGGCCACTCTTGACAGAAACAATTTTTTTGCAAAGGTATTTTGAAATGCATTGAAACTAGCACCCAATGAACCATAATACCGCCGCGGCATTAATTGTCGGAACGCTTAAATTCATTTTGCTGAAATCCAAGTTCGAGAGTATGTTTTTTGTTTTTCGTATTTTAACTATTTATTGGCTCGACGAATTCGAATTTGTTTACAGATTTTTCAAATTCAAGTTGGTTGATAAAATATCATGAATTAAAGATTTAAAATATAGAAATAAAAATTTAACATATCTGATTCAACACGTGAATTACTAATATACGAATGGGTCTTTCGAGGATTTTTGATTAAAATTTATTTAATGTTAAAGATGTGTGCATAGAATTTTTAAAATTTTACCTAAAGACAAGAGTTTGCGATTTTTCATTTGTTAAATTCAAGAAATTTCAAGTGTGACTTCAAAAATAAAAATAAAAAATGATTTGAAATTTTTAATTTAATTCATCTAAACTATATAATTTTATATTGTTCAAACTTAAAACTTGCATAGCTTTTAATCGTAAATTTACAAAATTAAAAACTCTTCAGGCCTTTAATTTCAATGATATGCAATTTAATTCTCCAATTAATTATTCGATTTTAAATTAAAAATGTGTAAATATTTCATTTTTAAGATCTAAAATGAAAATTTATTCAATTTCAAGGATGCATGATTAAAAATTCTTAAATTTTCTAAAGTTTCAACAATTTTCGATTCTGAACCTTTCAAATTAAAGAAATTTTAATTTTATTTATTTATTTATTTATTTACATTCGCTTTCCCCGCGGTCTGGTTAGGACCATTAGTGGGTAACATGCTAATTGGTAATTGAAGTTGTAATTGTTATAACATAGTGAAAACGCAGATTGACTTAACAATGGTATCGTTATGAATAGGACTATGACTAGATTTATAACTAAAAAAGAAGCACAGTACAATAAGAATAAAAATTAAAGTGATCGTGTTTGATAAGAGAAATCAGATTAAACTATATTCCAATAAAAAAAATTGTTTAATAAAATTCATAGCGTTTCGGGTTTTATAGCGAGGATTTAAAACAAAAAGGTCGTCGCCTAACAATGTTTTGTCTTAATTTTGTATCGAGTATGCTTCAAGTCTGTCTAGTATCACTTATGTATTCACTGACAATTTTTACAAATTTTGTTTTTGTTAACGTAGGTAGGTCAATGTCAACCGTATTACAATTAAAGAGATTATTGATGTTAGTACACACAGTATGAATAGGTGCACGCTGGCCAACTACAATTTTTGGAATCGGTACTGTGAAGGGGACGTAGTTACGCGACGCTGTTCTAGGCAGATGGAATAATATTTGTTGGAGGATACCGGGTACGTCGATTTCTGAGGCTAGGATCTTAAACATTAAGAGACAAGATGTAAGTAGACGTCGCTCAGACAATTTTAGAAAATCAAATTTCTCAAATATATTTAAATAATCAGATTCGCGTGGTGGATAGATACCTTCCATTTTGTACACAAGATACTTCATGAATCTTTTTTGGCTACCCTCTATTTGGTCTGAGTACTTTGCGTCGATAGGATTCCATATTAGTGACGCATATTCTAATCTAGATCGTACCATAACATTGTACAAAATTGTAATGGTGTAGGTGTTTTGAAGGTATTTTGTCGACCTAATGATAAAACCTAGTGTCCTTGAGGCTGCTGAGACCATTGCCTGAATTTGATCGGAAAATAATAATTTAGGGTCGAAAATTAGTCCCAGGTCACGTGTAGTGAATACTCTTTCCAACGGCGTGTGCTTTATCGTATATTCATAAAAATTCGGATTACCGGATCAGGAAAACGTCATAACGTTGCATTTACTAATATTTAAATGCAAGTTATTATTTTCACATCAACTGAAGAAACTATCCAAGTCGGATTGTAGTGTCTGGTGATCTAGAGGATGCTTTATAATCCTAAAGATTTTTAAATCATCTGCATGTTTGAGGAAATGAGAATTTGTGTTATCTCCTACGTCATTAACATAAATATTAAACAGAGGTGAACTTAATGCTGATCCTTGGGGCACGCCAGACAAGGAGGAATAACTATAAGATGGATATCCTCTATATTTTACCTGATTTGTCCTGTTTGATAAAGAGTTAAATAGTAGGCGCGTTAGGTTGTTAGGGATTTCAATATTTTCCATTTTCCTGTTCAGATTATTATGATCTATGCTGTTGAAAGCCTTTGAGAAATCGGTATACATGACACCTGCTTGAGAGTTATTCTGTAAAGCCTCATTTACAAATTGGGTAAAACAAACAAGGTTTGTGATTGTAGATCTTTTTTGCACACACCCGTGTTGTTCTTCAGGGAGAATAGACTTAAGAGCCGTTTGAATAAGGGATGCGATAGCAAATTCGAAAACTTTGGCAAAATTGTAAAAAATGGCTATGGGTCGGTAATTTGTAATATTAGATTTATCGCCGGCTTTCTAGACAGGACATATTTTGGCGGGTTTCCATGCTGCAGGGAAAGTACCAGTTCTAAGGGCAAGATTAAAAATCGTGGTCATTTGTTCGGATAATACAGATGAACAATCCTTAATGAGGAAACTAGGAATCTGGTCGGTGCCTGCTGTTTGACAGGGTTTAAGAGATTTCGCAGCTTTTGCTACTTATTCGCATGACAGTTGGTAGGTGCCTTGACAAAAGTATTGGCATTGGTCGTTCGAATGGTCCATAGTTATCCCAGTACTTTGATATACGATTAAAAATGGGACGCAAACGTGTGTACAATAGCCTTAGGGTCAGATAGGACAGATGAGTTATATTTCATTAATTCAGATAATCTACACTCTAAGTTCGATATGTTTAAAAATTTTCCAAAGCTTTTAAGATTAGACTTTATGTCTCTCTCAATGTTATTGATGTAGGATTGGTGATTACTTTTTCTTAGCCTTATTATACTATTTGAAAGAATTTTGATATTATAATCATAGTGCGTTGAGCCGGTAACTTTGCTTCTTTTTAGGAGATTTTTTTAAACCGAGATATCCTTTAATTCCTACTTGTGAAAACCATGGTGGAAACTTTGGCTGATTGTACTTTTTTGGTTTGAAAATTTGGGACAGAATCATGCACAAGTTGGTTAATAATGGTTATAAAGTTTAAGTAAGCATCCTCAACATTGACAATTAGTTTTAACGATAGATTTCTATCCATTGTAATTCCCAATTCATTATCTATGAAACGAAGTGTATTAAAGTCGCCAATAATCATGATGTTTGGGCACCGAAGGTCGTGGAGATCCTAAAGTTTATCAAAGAAAGTAGAGAATGATATATTATTGACTTCTGGGGGGGGGGGGCAGTAAAGTACAGTTAGAATCAGGGGTCTAGTGTGTTTCATAAATGTTAGCCCAACGATGTTTATATTTATATCAAGGTCGCGGATAAGGGATAAGTCAATCTTGGTTGCATGCAGTTCAGACTTAACTCCAACAAGAAGTCCACCACCTCTATAGCCTTCACGTTCGTCCCTAAATATATCTAGGGGGTTACCGAAGAAAATTTCTTGGGAACTAACGTTAGATTTTGACCAGGACTCTGTTATAGCTATAAAATCGTATAAGCCTATATCGGGGAAATTTGAGACAATGTAAAGTTTATTATTGAGTCCGCGTACATTCTGGTAAAAACCGTCTATAGTTACCGTATTACAATGTCTTACTATTGATTGTTGACTCGATCTTGCGCTGTTTCGATCTTGACTACTGTCGGAATACCCTGTCGATTTTGAATTCGTAGGTTTTTCTCTCCTAAATTGCTTCTGGTTGCAAGTTCGTTTTTGGCCCGCCTGTATTCCTCTTGTTTGCATTTGGGTGCGGTCGATCGAAATGGACAGATTTTTTATTTTCTCTGGCGGTTGTGGGGCCAGCTTCATATTCACAAATGTGTTTCGGACGAGTGCTGCTGTTTCGGGTGTTTTGAAAATTGCCTTGACTGGTCTTAATCCAGGTAGTGTCTGCGAATATTTCTTAATTCGCCATATTTTAAAATCTTTAATGTTTCTTTTATATTGCAGGATTTCATGGAAAATGTTATAAAGATTGATCTTATCTTGATTTTGCGGAGTCACATTTTGAGCGTTAGGAGCTGGAATGGTCGGAGCGGCTACAGGGAGACCAAAAATAATCAAATTATTTTTTCGTTTAGTACGATCTTCAAACTCACCAATAATGCAGGAGGTATCATTGCTTGGATATCAAGATTAGTCTAGGAAACTGGAGACGTAGGTGGACCGCAGTATTTTTTATAACCTAGATCAGGAATCATTGTAGTTTTTTTTTTGTAGCCAGGATAGTATGGTGTTTGACATCCAGGGCAAAAAACGGGCTTTAAGACCTTTTCTTTACATACGATGCATATATGACCTTCACCCTGAGACAAACTTGCTTGTATGTTCGGTATGATCAAGGAGTCTTTGTTATTGGTACACATTTTGTCATAAAGACCAGCAGAAATTCACAAATAAATGATGTAAAGGCGCTTTCCACCACGCGTCGCTTTCAGGCTAGTCTTTCTTTTCTGGGTCTATTACACTGTTTGAAACGGGCAAAAATGCGTAAAAAACATCATTCAATCACATTAATCTTCGATGAACATCAAAATACGGTTTCCGGGCACAAGAAATAGATTTAAATAGGCAAAAAGTGTTATGAAAACTGGAGCGAGATTACACACGTTGTTAGCTGCCAGTGGCCATATTTATTTTCAAAAATATCAAAATTGCAGAGTTAACGGTTGAAAATTATTCGATTTTCAAGATTTACATTTTTAATTCAGGTATTCGTTAACAATTTTCAAAATATATCTATTCTGAAGATTCACAATTTAAAATTGTTTAATTTGGAATATTTGTTATTGGAAACTCTTAAATATTTTATGTTTAAATGACGGAATTTTAAATCTTTTTTCTTTAATGATTCAATTTTAAATTTAATTCAATTTGATTCAATTCCTCTTTATTGACTCAAGTAGCTACATGTAGCCATAATCACACTTATGTTTAAACACATTTAGACAAATTTAACTCATGCACTGTTGTTTAATTCTCAAATATTACCCATATCAAATATCCACAAAGATACAATATATTTATCAGTTCTACCTGAGTCGGAGCAGTATTTCGAAACGAACGTGTTATTTAAGTAAATGACACGAGAATTCTAGATCAATCTAAAAATTCTATAACCCCTCCATCACATTACTCCCTTCCCCGCCATGTGAGGCACACCTACACACACCTCCAACGGTCGTGGCCGCTCGTAATTGTATACCTACAACATCATCGCAGGAAGTTTCAATCATCGTATTAAATTATTTGAATTAACATATAACACTCTAATATCATCAGTCACTTGACTTAGTTTATGGCTATGATGTATAACCGGGTTTACCCGAGTAAAAGTTTAATAACATTTGAGCCTCGGTGGCTCAGTTAGTTAGACGCTCGGACTTCACCTCAGAGGTCCGGGGTTCGATCTCTCAGCCGGTACCTCTGGACATTTTTCTATGTACCTTTACCGAGGTTTTGGTGGTTCGGAACTGACCTTCTGCTGTAGGTCCCCCCATCGTTTACTTGACTGCAACCCAATCCGTCAATGATTGGGGTAAAAACCAGGCTGTGCCCAATATGTCGAGGCACACTGCTCTCATTAGATCACTTGATGGCATTATAAAAAAGCGTTCGTGACTGATGATATATACCGGGACAGCCCCGTGTTAAATAATCAAAAATAAAATCCAACTCTCACCAAAAATGCCTTCGACACGTTGGGCAGTAACCATCTTAAGCCTGTGACAAAAATTAATTGTTTAAAACAATAAATTTTTTTAATATTTAATACGTATTTTTTGCCATTGTATTAAATTCATTTATTGTAGAATTATGAAAGTAAAGCGGTCTATTATGCACCAAGCACATCCCATTGATCACCGCAAACATTTTGTTCACTGCAGAATAACTATAACCACTGCGTGCTTTTCATTTTTTATATAAAACGCGGGGTTAAATCTCGAGTTGTACTGAAGTACCCGAAGTTGCAAGCATCATAGTAAATAAGGACAATTAATTTTTCTTTAAAGAATTTTGTAAATAAACCTTAAGTATCATAAGTTAAAATAAGTTGAATCAAGTAGACAAACGAAATTAAGGTCTCCTTCTAACCATGTATACTCGTCTGCTTCAAATGCTCGATATCGTAAAAATCTTTTTTGTATTCTTATTATTGCTTGATTATGCGATTCAAACATAGTTGCCCAAATAATAGACAGCTAGCTTTGTTTTAACCAAACTATTGTACAATATTGTTATCACGAATTTTGGATTCTCTGGATCTTAAAGCTTTAAAATTAAAAATTATCGAATGTTGAAGATTTAACATTGTAATTAATATTTTGTGGAAAATTGTATAAGTTTTTACATACTAGTTCTTTAACGTGCAATCATAAGACTTGCTATAACAAACAGTAAAAATATATAATCTACTAATTTGAAAAATTAAATTAGAATATCCTTCCGAGGGTTTATTTGCTATCATTCACTTCAAGATGTGTTTGGTTAAAATTCAGCTCTTTATCTGAAAAGTGTGTAATTTACCTACAGCGTGTAATGACGCATAATAAAAATACGTGTAACTTGAAAAAGTTTTATGATAATTTGAATACAACATTTTCTTATATTCATTATTAATTCGGACACAGATGCGTGACTTAGACGATGTTAATAGAACAAAAAATGTAGCCAAAAACTCATAAAATTGACTTATCGCGTTCAGAGGAAAAAATAAGGGGTAAAAATTAAAATTTTTAAACAAGAACCCTAACAATTAGGAAACGTTCCAACATGCATTTTCAAACCTAATATTAAAAAAATTGATCAGTTTTAATTTGACAACAGGGTAAAATTACACACAATATGAAATTGTGTGAATAATTAACAGAGTGCGAAATGTTGAAATTCTAATATCAATCATTACAAAATCGGATTTCACTTCATCCACTGTAAAAATAGAAAACAGGCTCTCCAATTAACTGAGTTTTCTGGTACTTTTGTACTTGAATTCTCTTCCACTCTTTCGCTAGATTTAAAATAGACTCTTCACTTAACTTCCAATTAAAATACAGAATTCAATCGAGAGAATTGGGATTCGTTTTAACCGAGGTGAGAAATGATTCGTTAAGGTTTGTTTGTGGTTATGCAATTGAGCGTTTCGAAGATGAGCTTCTGAGTACTGGTAGTGTTCAGAGCAGCTGCTTGATTTCGAACCATTTTGAACAGAGGACGATTCTTGATGCTTTTCAGATAGATAAGTACGTGTCTTAGTCAAACTCAGCACTAAAAAATATGGTTCAGTCGACAGATAAGAACCAGTGGAATAATAGAACCCATCTAGTGTACCCTGAACTTGCAGTCCTGAATTTAATTGCACCTTAGAGCCACCAGAGAGCGATCGATGCTTAAATACCAAGAGAGGGTGGAAGATACGAATCCAAGATCTCTATTATCGTGAAAACTTTCCACTTGTCACAGTACCACAAATTGGCTAAGCTGCATCTTCAACCAGCTGAGCATAACACTTGCATGTACGAGGTCTTTTTGGAAAGTATCCCGCCTTGTGCTCTAACTTTGTACCTAGATGTGCTTTTCAAACAAAAACAAAAAAACATTGGGAGGGTGCTCTTTAAGACCCCCTGCATAATGTTGCCAAAAACTGGGCAATTCATGTTTGACATTGATCGTTATGATTCGGAAAGTGTATGTTAATAAGTCTATATGTGATATTTGTATTCAAGAGTAGTTTATGTGCTAGTTTATGTACAATTTCTTAGAGAACATTTTTTTTTGGGAATCGAAAAAATACGTATCGCCTAATTTCCTCTGAAACATGACATATTTCATCCGCGAGAAATTCTGCTATTTCAAATGTAGAACCCTGTTTGATATGCAATAACTTGTGCAATAACTTGGAAAAAGTTCGATCTACACGCAAGAGTTATAAATATCATTAGGTTCAAAAATTGGCATATGATTATTTATTCGTAAGTATTAGCGTTCATAGGCAGACTGCGATTCACAAACCGGCCCAATAAAAGCATTGCTCGCTGGCCGTAAAAGCCGTTTAAAAACACTTTTTCGAAGAATTCAATACATTTCAAAGATTATTAGGAACTACGAAAGATTTTAACAGATTTTAAGCGAATTTATATACTTTCCAAGAATTTTAAATATTTTAAGGAAAGTTCAAAACTTTCAAACGTCTAAAGGTATTCCGAAAGATTTTTAATATTTTACGGTAGTCCAAGGGATTGAACTCAACTCATTAAGGGATTTAATATTGTATCAAATTTTCCATATAATTCGAAATGTCTAAGGGTATTGTCAATGATTTTGTCTTCATAGGATTTCAAAGGATTTCTTCAGATTAATATTATATATTATAAGAGATTTTAAGTAATATCATTAGAATGCATGTAATTTGGCGAGATTTTATTAAAATGATTAATAATTTAATGGATTTAAAAGAATATATCCACAGGAATATGAGGATTTCAAAGAATTTAAAATATTTAAAGAGAGTTTTAGGCATTTTGAATGGATTTAATGAATTCAGAAGGATTTTAAGGGACTTCAAAGGATTTAAAAAGTGTTATGTTCTTTAAAAAGATTCTCATAAATCGGCGAGAGCTTAAAAGAACTTTAAGGTATGTCAGAAAATTGCAAAGGACTTGATATATTTTAGGCTATTTTTAAGAATTGCAAGATTTTTTCAACAGGTTTAAAAATCTAGCAGGAATTTCCAAAGATTTTAATTATTTTTTGGAATTATGAAAATTGTTCTGTGGTTTTAAAGAATTTCTTAGATTTCGAAATGTTTGAAATTATTTGATTGGACCTATTATATCTTAGGATATTTTAAAAGACTCTAAGAAGTTTTTAGAGGATTTTAATTTTCCTAATCAAACTTTCAAGTATTTCAACGATTTTAAGGGATCACAAAGGTCCTTAAGGTATTTCTATAAATTGTCCAGAATTTCAGGAAATATGATCAGATTTCGTAGACATTTACAGGTTTTTAAAGGGATTTTTATTGGAGTTTGACGCATTGTAAAGGTTTAAAGTGTCTTTATAGTTTTTCAAGCAGTATCAAAAGAAATTGATTAAGATTTCAGAACTTTCAATGAATATTTTAATCAAAATACCTAAAGAAAGATAACAATAGAAAAATGTTTCTAATTGCGCATTTAAAAGTTAAGGATTTCAAAACTATCATTTTTAATTAAGAAGTGTCTCGACATCCCCCGAAATTCGAGATAACTAGTTTAATATTTTTCATAAGGTTGGCTAGTGGTCCCGACAATTTGGGATGACTAGTCCATTTCCTTTTCCAACTTCCTCAATTTTTTCGGGACGGCTAGACACAGTCTTTAAAATAAAATTAATTATAGAAATTGAAACAATGATACAAATTATGAAGAAGTATGATATAATGTAGTATAAAATGTCCTTTAAAGTGATTTGATAGATTTTATTATTAAAAGATAAGATTTATGTAGAGAAAACATTCATTTTCGCCAGACAGGACTAAAAAATTTTAATATTTTAAACCTTTAAAGTTTGATCATTTTAGAAAATTAAAAAATATATGATTTCTAATTAAAATTTTACAAAACAATGAAAGGCAGTTTTATTAAACCTTTGAATCTTAAAATATTTCAAACTTCGTTAAAAATCGTGAAACTGAATAATTCAAGAATTAAAATTTTTTTGAAATTGTGCATTGAGCTTCCTCAAATTTATCATTTTAATTTAAAATGCAAAAGTAATAGCCTGAAAATCATTTTTACAGTATTTCCATGCAAGTGAAGTAACTGCATATTACTTTAAGTGAAAGATTTTGTCAAAGTGAATATATGTTATGAATAAACTGTCAAATGGACAAAACAGAAAAAGTCGCAAGACAAAATCACGAGAGAAACTATGGAAAACTTGGAGCAAGCCCTATCCATAAGTTTTTATTTCACTCAGTTTTTTAAATGTATATTAAACTTTATTCATGTGCAAAAGTTTCCTGCTTCAATTTTTCGCCCGAGTTCTCACTTTCGTACTAAAGGAAGGTCATTAAAACGAGCACTCTTCTAGAATGATAAGATCCGTTCAAGCACAAAAGTATATAATCACCCTTTATAATTAAGGCACATTCTGAATCAAGAGCAAAAGCAAATTAAGAACTAGTAAAACCAAAGAATGGTATAGTAGATATAGTAATTGTCTATATGTGATTCAGCTGAATAAAATACACTAACGAAAAAGATTAAAGTTTGAACAAAATTTTCTGAAATTTTAGTTATTTTTTAGAATACTGTACCTCAGTGAACAATCGTCGTATTAAGGTCTTAAAAAAATAATTTTGAAGCTATAAGTTTCTAATTTTGAGATCTTTTGGCAACAAAATTTTCGGAGCTACATTTTCCGCGCAATTTTAACAAGTAGTGTGAGAAAACTTTTTTGCACATTTTTTTGCTTCTTTCAAGCCAATGAGCTTGAAAAAATTTTTTCCAACTTAGCAATGGTATGTACTGGATAGCTTGTTTATTCAGCTTCAATATTTTTTTAAACGTAAGCACGACCATATCGACGATATCTCAGTAACCAATGGTCGCATAGAAAATTTAAGGGTGGGTGTGTGTAGGAGTGTGTCTGTTAGTCTGATACTTTTGACCATCAATTTGTAATTTAATTTAAATTAAAGTTGATGTCCCGAATCGCGTTTCGAGCCCGATTCCTACCTGTTTAGAAGAGAAATCTCTGCTCGATTTTCATGTGAACTGAACACATACAAAAACAGTTGTTTAAAAAAAGTCGTTATCCAAGGTCATGGCAGAATCTTGTAGGAAATTTATTCCAGTTTCCGGAATCACTAAAAATTCAGAAAATTTGTTTGACGCTTTGATTTTTTCCATTAGTGTAGTATAGATAGAGCATGCTTCTGAGAGTTTTGTATTAATAGTTAACAGAAAACATGAAACCTTTGATGAAGCCGTTTAAAAACTACGTCACGCTAACATGGGGTTGGGGGTTTATCAGATTTTTTGAAGATTTTGGACGTACCGGGAAAGGATTAACGCAGAATGTGTTATCACATATAGAAAGCATAACTGTGAATCAAAATTGTTTGAAAATTGTTGAAGAATGAAAATTATTGATTTTATTTTACAAGTAAAGCATTTGAATGCAACCTTCACACCCATTCTCTTTAAAGAATTCCTCTTTTTCCACTGTTTTCATGCGACTTTCCATTTTTCGTTTCTCACTTAAAAGTGAAAGGGAGTGATGGAATCCAATAAGAAAATCCAACTATTTTTGAGTTTTCTGAAAAATTGGGGGAGTTGAAAAAGCGATAGACTAGTCGTCCAGAAAATTCTGGACAACTATCCAAGCTTTCGAAATATATTGAAATGGTCATTTCAATCAATTTATTGAACTGCAAATTTACCTATTCAATTTCCTAACTGACCATTTCTAACATACAAACTAAAAAGATACATAAGTCCAATCTGACTCAAACTGAGAAAATCCAGAAAATCTTTTTGCCCAAAGAGCTTTATATCGAATAAAATTTTGGATAATTGAGATACGTTATTTGGGTAAAAATAATGTGTTTTTTCATATTTTGCAATAAGAGATTGATTTTTTAAACAATTTCTATAGAAAAATGGACTTGCGATGTTTACAGAGTCGCAGACAGTTCAAAATACAAGGCAAAAAGAACACAAAGTCACTTACGGACAATACCTTTGTCGAAGAGCTCGAGCGCAGCCTCAAAATACAGCATTAAAATATACGTAAGGGATACTATGTATTTAGTGGCTGTTCCCAACTTACCCGAACGGTCGCCGCTAGTGTATAGCCGAATTTAGCCGGGACTTATTTCCCGTGGATATCCGATTTTCGTTTGTCAATTCGCGTCGCACTCGGTCACTTTGACAACGCAAAAAAGACACATAGTTCTTCAGGTTCCTTTTCATGTGTATGCTGATGACGTATGGCCTTCCTTGTACAACTTTTAGGGCACGCAACCCTGGCGGACCTAAGGAACCGAATGGAGCCTCTACAAAGTACCCGTAAAGACCCCATTTAGTCCGGGAGCCAGGAACCGCTGAGTCCGCGGAAATAGGTCCCCGGAATTTTTTTAATGGATATTGTGCAAAATGGTCTCCTGAATCCAACGGTATGAGGTGCTTTCGCGAACTGACGGTCATTCTCGAGATATTGTTAATTAAACATTTTTACAGAATTTATGATATATCTTGGAAAATTATCGACATATTAGGAAATTATTTCTTGAAACTCTTAGGTCTTATTAAAATAAACAATTTTGTCATGTGCAATTTTTTGTCTGCCTCATAGTTTTTACAAAAAACGCAAAAAAATTATAATATAATAATTGATTTTTATACGTTGTTTATGGGTTTTTTGAAGATTTTTCTTCAGAATTAGTTTGATTATGTTATGACGCATGAAATTTCTTTAGCACGTTGTCGCATTTGATTGACAGTTTATAAAAAAAACCGCAAACAAGATTTGCAACAAGGTTTCTTTGAACCCGATTGTAGCCGACATTTATTCAAATCTGCACACTTTGTTTTCTAATTCTGCTGAACAAACCATAGAGGGAAAAAGTTTGTCAAAGACTTTTTTCCGTATCTCGAATAGTTTATTTAAAAATAAAAAAATAACGTTAAAGAAAAACATTAGATTAATTAATATTGTACAAAATTTTGATTTTCTCCGCAGCCTCTAATTTCAAACAATGGAAAGGGCGGGCCAGGCCACTAAGAACGCAAAAGCTCCAAATATGTTACCATTGTTACAAGAGTGTCGATTGAAAAAAATCAAAATTGTGTCCAATATTTATTAATCTAATTTCAATAGGCTGAATTATCCTCGTTATATTATTTCGAGAAAATCAAAAAAAGATTGAAACAATCGGTTAATATTTACTACCCCTGTTGATATTTAACGATATATTTTCCTTTAAATTGATTTTTTTTTGTTTTTCAATAATTCCAGATACGGAAAAAAGTCTTAGACAAACTTTCTTCCTCTATGGTTTCTTCATCAGAATGAGAAAACAAAATGTGAAAATTTTAATAAATGTCGGCTACAATCGGGTTCAAAATCGATTATTTTATTTTACTTTTTTTGCGTTTTATGCAAAAACTATGAGGAAGACAAAAAATTGTTCATCAAAAAATTGTTTATTTCAATAATACCTAACAGTTTCGACCATTCTGCACCATATCCATTACAAAAATTCCGGAGACCTTTCAGGTCATACCACCTCTTCTATGTGGCTCCTGGACTAATTGGGTCCCCATTCGGTTCCTTTTAAAAAACTCGAAAAAAGAGCAAAATCAGCTTTTAAATTGTCGAAATTCGAATTCTACGTTAAAATTTCTTGTAGAAGGTCATGGAATAATCGCAATAGTTTTTTTTGCAACGGTAATAAGTTAAAAAAAATAAGACGTATAACGCCTGTTGACGGCTACATTTCAAACGCATCGCCTGTAAGTAGCAGTAAACAGGCGTTATACGTCTTATTCTTTTTTAACTTTTTACCGTTGCAAAAAAAACTATTGCGACTATTTCGTGACCTTCTATAGGGAATTTTAACACAGAATCCGAACTTCAACAATTTAAAAGCTGATTTCGCTGTTTTTTCGAGTTTTTTTTTTGAAGTAACCGAATGGGGACCCATTGGGGTATTTACGGGTACTTTGTAGAGGCTCCATTCCGTTACTTCGGTCCGCCAGGGAAAGTGCTTTGTGTATCTTTTTCTTTTGTATTTTTTAACTTTTTTGACTTTTCTCATTTATAAACAATCGTTTTTTGTAATAAATATTAATATGTAATAGATTTTATTAACACAGATGCAGCTTTCTCTCACGAATCCAACGATACCAAAAACTCATTTTTCATAAAAATGTCACTTATGTATCTTTTCAGTTTGGACGGCAGATTTGTAGTATACAATTTAACAATTGTATGAAATTTAGGTTTTTCGTTCCAAATTTTTATTGCCGGGATAAGAATTTAACTACTTCGTGGAAGCTTAAAAATGCAACTACTTTTGTTTTCTTCAAAATTTGTCTTTATAGTTTAATTATCCTAGTTGAATATTCATCATTGTAGTCAAAAATTCATATCCTTAGTTGTAATTTCCACTATTTTGGTTAAAAAGGCATCTTTTTTGTTCAGAAGTTTTATAATTCAGTTTAAATGTAATAATTTTCTTCTAAATTCGAAATTTTTGTAGAAAATAACAATAATAATTAATTTAAAATGGCTCTTTGTTTGAAAATTAAACTTTTTGTTAAAAATTCATATTATCGGTTTGAAAATTCAACTATTTTACGAAAAATTCGTCTTTTTGTCCCAAATTATCCAAAATTTTGTTGATTTTTTTCTCTTTTAAATGAAAAATATTTCCTGGTTAAAAAATCAATTATTTACTTCAAAATTCGTCTCTTTTCGTTAAACTCAAATGTTTTTTGTTTAAAATGAAAACATTTTGGGTTGCAATATCCAATATTACATTTCTATTGAAGATCAATCTCTGTAGTTGAAAGTTTAATAATTATTTTGCTAAAGGGGTTCTTTTTTAATTGAAAATTCAATTATTTCCGTGAAATTTTACCTTTTTTGCTAAAAATGAATTTTTTTGTTGCTGAAGAGTCACTATTTTGGTTGAATATGAAACCATTTTGTTGAGAATTTAATTATTTTCTTAAAAATTAAATTTCTTTGTGTTTAATTTTAACTAATTTGTTGAAAGCTGTCTTTCTGTATCTAATATTCGTACTTTTGGATTGAAATTTTAACTATCTTCTAAAAAGTTCGTCTTTTTGGCTTGCAAATTCAACTGTTTGATCAAAAATAGAACTTTTAAGGGTCAAAGAGTAATCTGTTTATTGCGTAAGGATTCTATCAATCAAGTAAATATATCTTTGTAGGTTAAAAATTCATACATTTGATTGAAAATGCTTGATATTTTTTGAATTAAAAATTCATATTTTCTTGTGGACAAGTTCTTGGTTGAAAAGAAACCTGTCTTCTTTAAGATTCTTTTTTTTTATGAACAAATTTGACTATTAAATGACGAAATTTGATCGTTTTCTTAAAAATTTGTCTGTATTTTTCAAAATTCATCTATTTGGTTGAAAATCATTTTTCATGGTTTAAAATGCATTTTAAGGGTGTAAAAGTGAAATGTTTTCTAGAAGATTCGACTGTTTAGCTTTAGAACTAAACTATTTTGTTGAAAATGCAATATGCTTCGATGTGAAATTTAAAAAAATTAAAGCGTTCCATACTGAGTTAAATATGTTACTTATACACATTAATCTTATTTAAAAGAATATATTTCTCTATTATTCTTTTTGTGTTTCTGGGTGTGTGAAATCCCCCCATTCTTCATTGAAATCTAAAACTTTAGAAAAAAGCCACAAATGCGAGCGGTGCACTAGAATCGCTATTTAATTTTTTTTTAAATTATAAAAAAATGTGTTTCTGATTGACATTTTTGTAAATATATACTAATTTTGAGACCGTTTTGCTATTCACTGTGAGGAAAATTAATGATAAAATATTTTTTCTTAAATTTTTATGCTAGCAAAATTTAATTAAACTAAAAGCAAATTGATTTTCGTGATGTGATAATGGTGGAATCCATTTATAGATGCACTTAAAAAATTCTATTGACATGTAAATAAAAATATCAGCAGTGAAAATGGTCGAAGCGATAAACAAATTAGCCGAGCATTTTTTGGATCATTACCTCGTAATGTGGATATTCGCATTCGTTCACATGTGCAACCCACTGTGCCGAATGAACGCTTGATGTTTCCAATGCGCAATTGTTGCTGAGTAATGTGCCAAGCTGCTATTATAACACAAGCCGATAAAATTTGTACAAAAGTTCTGGACTAGATGATCCCGAAGGATTATAATGTCCTAAAAACGGATCCACCCGAGTAAAAATGTTTCGACTTGAGTTTGACTTGGTCATGTCTTGAGTGCGTCTCCAAGATATCGAAGTCTGGCTGCGTATTCAAACTGAGTTGAGAGATAGTCCTCCGTCTTACTTTTATGGCCACGACAGGTAAAACGGCGTTTACTTGTCTTAAGTCGAGCATTGTAATTATTTGTAATTATTAAATTAGTTATTTTTAATTTAAAAATTCAGAAACGGTGGGACTGAACGAGTATAACCCTTAAAAATGTTCTGCAAACAAATAAAAATTGTTACTTTCTAGAAGGATCTCCTAAGCCGTTAGAAATACTTGAAAAAAACAACATTTTCGGCACCATCGTCAAACAAGAATAATACAAAAAACAATCCA
>NC_046658.1:50977429-50980492 GCF_010883055.1 Belonocnema kinseyi | reverse complement strand
ACCATTAACAAAGATTAGCTTTTATGACTGTTGTAATTACCCTTTTTGTTAGGGCAAGTATACGCTCGAGGTTATAAACCGCACGTGTTGAAGTCATAAAAGTTCGACTCAAGAGATAAAGTTATGTCTTCAAGACATAAAAACTTGTCTCCAAGACATAAATTAAAGTCTGGCTCTGTCTTAAAACTGAGGCATGCTCAAGTAGAACTTTTTGACTTCAGCCTTTCTTGATTGGGAGCAATTCAAGTCGAACTCATGTCGAAGCATTTTTATTCGGGCGTCCTCCAAATTATTCCTAAATGTCAAGATTTTTTAATATCCTTACCCAAAAGTACAAATATGGCCATATTCAAGCATATATGATGCGGTTTTTTTCTTATAACTGATTGTGCACAATCGCTAGCAATCATATTTACGTTCCTCCTCTATTCTGAATCATCCCAAACATATGCCTTTTCTCCAAGACATGGCACATTAACTACTCGAAATTCGCACTAAAAACAATAGCAAAGAGCCGATATCTTCAGTTTTGCAAATGTGAGCTCAAATTCAAATCCAGAAAACTCAAAAACTTTAGACACGCAACTTTTGAGAATCGCAGATCAAGCTTTTTCTTCGTTTTCTTCACCTTCTGTACTAATTTTTCAGTGTCTATCTGAAATAGTTTATGTGTCATATTTAGTATACAAAAATTGGCTCAATATACACCAAAATGGAAATGAAAGGTAAGACGAAATACTAAATAAAAGCGTAAGCGGTGTAAAAAATGGCTGCGCGTGTAGTATTGTTTCAAATATTACTTGAAATCCTGACATTTAAGTAAAAATTGTCAAATGGATTCGTTTCTAGGACATCAAAATATTTCGAGATGACCTAATCCAGTCTTTAGGTACAAAAACGTTAATGTTTGTTAGCCGGTGTAATCATTGATGCTTCCGAGGTTGCTTTTACTCAGAGCTAAACACTCATAGTTACGAAGTCTCCTTTCCTTCACTTCTCTATTCCCATTTCTGGTTTTTCTTTTCTATTTTCTAAACAGAAGTCGACTTGAATCAATTACTTGGAACCATTTTCTTGCTGATGGAACATTTGTTTATTTGTCACTTAGTTAATTGCCCTCGAGGGAATTTGGGTTCAATCGATGTTTACTTACTCATATCAAGAATAGAACACATATATACTGATGCCCTGGAGCAGAGAATGCACAGAACATGTATTTATAGGCCGCAGTGGCACCTCTCGAAACTAGACATTCATTTATTAGACCAAAACTCTAACCTCGAGTAACTTAAGAGCCTGATGTTGCATAATGTATGAACGGGTATTTCCCAATGGCTAGGTACCACCACCACAGAAGTACGCTCCTTATAGTGTCCCTCATACTAGGGAATAGTTGTGCACACATTCGCGTCAACTGATCTCGGGTAGCTGATGCTTACCAGTTCCTGAATTTCGCTGATACCGCATTTCTAGTGGATGCTTCCTTTGCGCCTTGAAACTTTGAACCGCAGTGAAGGGGGTCGGCTGTAGCTAAATATCTCTTGCTTCGTTCTCGAGAAATCGTAAGTCTGATTAAATTGCGCGTTTCTGCCACATCCCAATCTGCTCAACTTGCGAATACAAGTAACATCTTCCATGCAATGACAAAATGCTTTAGGCGATTATAATATACTATAGCAATGCTGTCGTACTGATAAAGAAACTATACAACTGAATTTGAGCGGGTAGTTATATTGTTCCATCACTTTTAAATGAAATTCTATACATTGTGTGTAAACCCATTTTACCAGGCAATGATCTCAAGGCCTTTGCAATTTCCCCAAAATTTGGCAAAGCAACCGTGTTGAATCTATTAAAATATCTCATCTTTTGTTGTGTTGATATTGTTTTCTCGGTTTATTTGATAAATCTTGTTCCTTATATTTTTCTCCATAAAAAATATTCACAGTAATTTACGAAAAGACTCCGTCCGCGCAAATTCTATAATTCTTTTATGAAATTTCTGATAAGAAAATTTCATTGTTCTTTTAACGATATTCTTTACAATCTCAATTTTATTTTGTAACGAATGATTTAAAAGGAAACTGAACGTAAGTCCTGAAAAATATGATTTTGCATACCAACGAGGGGAATTTTTACCCTTATTGGCTTTAATAAGTTTCAAATATTTATAAATAATTCAGTTTTCTCTTCTTTTAAATTTCTAAAGTCACTTTTAATCTTCATTTAGAAAATATTTGATTAATTTAACAACAATTACTAATTTTTTCTAACAAATAAATGAAGATATCATTTTGCTAGAATGAAGCAAAAGACTAGGTTGGTGCAACTAGAATATTTTGTTAAAAGCACCTTAAAACTCACGGACGCATGGATTTTGAACGATGGCGTAAACTTTAATTCAAGATGACAGTTCACATGCAAGATTCCGTAGAGTCGCAAAAAAAAAAACAGGAAAATATAATCCGCTTACGTTTGCTTCTCAGTGAATCTTATTAAAATAAGTAATCTGGGCACAGAATCGATTGCGATTAAGTGATTATGTGAAAATACGCAAGATTACTGGAATCTGTTGGATTGCTTAAGATTGCGTGATGAAATTTTTCATAAAACAACCCAACGATCTTGTGAATGAAATAAACAAAGGATTCTGCACAATTTATATTGCAACTGTCTGTCCATGGAATTGTCTCCTTTTGTTATATTCAGTAGTTAAACAACCTAATAAATAATTTACGCCAGATGAGGGAAATCTATGGTAAGCCATTTATAATGTAAATTTTTAAGAGTCCTATTAATCAACCAAAATATATCCTTAGAACGGCCAAAATACCTATTCGAAATAAATAAAAAATCCTCGTGGATGGAGCGAAATATTTGCTTAAGTCAACCGAAAGTTTTACTTGGATCAGCTAAAATATTTGATTGTGTTAAACAACAAACAAAATATAAATACACCGAACTCTCGCTTTCAGTCAAGGGTCGGGGTTTGCCCTCAAATAGCCTTGGACTGATTTCGGGGGGACAGAAACGTAAACAGTGAGGGCCACCTGACTCATTTTT
>NC_046658.1:50963875-50977329 GCF_010883055.1 Belonocnema kinseyi | reverse complement strand
GCAACCGCTCCTGCGCTACTCCCCCGCAAACGTCTTGTAATATCCAAATTTGAAAGTTCAAACATTAAATTAAAAACAGTTTGTAGAGAATGACAAGACAGGACTTTTTTCCTTTCAAAGTTTTTCATTTCGATGCATATTTTCAATAATAAAATTGAAAAGTGGATAACAACATTTCGCCAAATTCAATTATTTTTTGAAACATAAATAATTGTCCTTACTCAAGCAAATGAAAAAACAGAAAAATTGAGTTTTGCAAGCTATTTCACCCTTTGTTTCCTTCTTTTTAGTGATAAGAAATGTAAACAAAACGTCTGGTGTCTTTGTTTTGAATTATTCACTGTGAAAAGTGTTCAGTGTCTAAAATTGTTTCTGACTGTGCAGATCGCTCTCTGATTTATTCTATCAAATTGAATATTTTATTTTTAGTTTTGTTACTGTAAAAAACATAGTTAAAAATTTCTAGTTATTTTTAAAATTTTAAATTAGGTCAGATATTTAATTGCGTCGTAAAAGGCTTCAAGGTTCAAAAAATTGAATAAGCAATTAATTATTATTTATAGTAATTTTCCCTTAGAATATATACAAAATGCACTTAGAATAATACAAAATATTATAATCCCTAATAAGGTTATAAACTAGCAAGAAAAAAGTGATTATATTTGTAATATAATATAAAAAGATTTAGAATTAATAGAGAAAATATCTAGTTTAAATGTTCTTGTGTTAAAACGTTTAAAAAATCTATAATACATAATAATTAATGATGTTCAAAAGTTGCAATAATGTTATTTATAATTGAAGAATAAACAACTTGCGAAATTCAATTTTCCTATTTAGTGATCGAGGGAAAAGGCAGACTTTTTTAATGTTTAATTTTTGAAAAGACGAGTCCTTTAGAGGAGAATGTATAGGCGAGAGTATTAACATCGGGATGTGCTTGAATCTGTTAACGCTGCCATCATAGACGGTGCGGCGTCGCGTGCTTTCGTACAAAATGGATCTTTCCGCCAGCTTTCAATGAATCGATCTCAAAAATTTTGATAAATTTTCTTTTAATAGTGAGTAACAAATATCTCTCTGGAAGTTGTTTTCACTTTAAAGTTCACTTGATAATTTTCTTAAACGAAGCGAAAAAAAGCGTGCTTACCGCCAGGTTCCATTTGCAATTAATTATTATAAAAAAATGAAATTTGAAATGTTTTAAAAAACAATTGAATCTGGCGTAATTTTTTCATCCTATTTCCAATTTTATTATTAAAAATATACATCGGGATTCAAAATTTTATACAGAAAAAAGTACCGTATTGTCATTTTCTACAAGCCCATATTTTTTTCATTAATCCCATTTTTTCAACTTTCAAATTTTTGCACAAGACATTAGGACAATACGTTTTCCCGTTTTTGAGCACATGACCCATTCTTTGATCCGGGCCCGTAATTGTACATTTTGATGGAATGAAGATGAAAAAAATATGATTGTTTCCAATAATGATTAAGCGTGTTTCTTATCTTTGAATATTTAAATGTTAAACCAACTTTTTATATGATTCATGTTTGTGTAAGAAATTTTAAAAATAATTTTCAATAAAATATGACGCAAAAAATATATGAAAAGTTCAGTAACTTTTAGCTTCCAGAGGACGAATACTGGTCAATCTGCGGAGTTGATTAAAAGAAAAACATTAAAGAAAAGAATTGAAGAATTAGAAAAAATTGCATGAAATGGACACTTTTAAAAATGCTGGCCCCAATTAGCAAGCGAAAAATTGTTCAACAATATTTGGCCCGTGAGAATTCAATAGTTGCATTCATTCCTAGAAATTTCTCAAACAAAGAATATATAGTTTTTCAGATTTTATCATTTTTACTGATAGATGCCGAAGAAAATGATAATTCCTTATATAAAAAGCGTCTCATTATTGGAATACTATTATTTAGGGTACAATAAACAAGTCTTCTATATCTAAATGCACCTATTTAATGAATTTGTTTTTAGAATTGTTGACAGTAATTTAAAATGTTGTAATGTGCTTTTCTATACCATTAAAGTACTATTTTAAGGGACTTTTGAGGAATATTTTTAAGTGATTGAGTTGGAAAAAATTGAATATGAGAGCGCTTATTTAGTTCATTTATTTATGAAAATTATTTATAAAAATTAAAAATTAGGTTTAGTGACAAAACATCTCCTTGAAATATTATTATTTAAGATAAAATTAATTTATTACTTGAATGTTTATAATCGCATCAACTACCAGGGTAATTAGCGACTGTACTCTAGAATTAATTATAAACTGTAGGGCATCTGTGGGGTAGTATACCAAGAACAGAAGCGAAGCTTTCAGAAAGATCACCGAGCCTCGCTTCCTGCTTTGGGAATCGATCCCGCGCCAGCGTGGCTGCCAAGGCTGCAGTGTTGGAACATAGGACAATAATTGAGATGACATATGCAACAACTCGACAAACGCTCGAAACCGCGTAGAAGTATCGTTCAGCCTGGAGAATATATCGATAAAGAAAAGTTATCGAAACGTAAAATACAATATATATTTGTATTCAGCAAGAAGAGGCCGACAAATTTTTCTTTCGAAAATTTTGGATTCGATACTTATTACTTAAGATAAACAATAAAAACTTAGAACATTTTTCGATCAAAAATCGATGTTTAGTAAAACATAACTCGCCATTATTCGGCCGTTTGTTGATAAAAATGCTTAAAATTTGTATGGTGTATTCTCAAGTAAAACACAACCATTCACTTGCAAAATAGTATATTTTTATGTTGTTAATATAACATATCTGAAATTTATTGCTATTCAAAAATGCATTGCTACAAAAGTATTTGACTATCCACTCCCAAATTTTTACCAGATCGAAAAAAGAAAAAACGTTTAGTTCACTCTTAAAAAAACAGATCCAAATTGAAAAAAAAACAATTTGCTTATAAATATTTGATTTATAGTATTGAATAAACAATTAAAGTGGATTTCAGTATACTTAATTCGAAAGTTGAGGATAAGGCCCACATTTTATCTTCCGTGTGAATTTGATATCTTTGTTTAATAATGCAGTATAAGCAATTGAAAAAAGGTACTTTTTCATGAAAATAAAATTAAAAAGAAAATTCTCTAAAACGTTGCGTGTCATATTGAAATAAAAAGAAAGTATAGAGTATTATTAAGTGTTAGACAAGAAAACAAATATTTTACTTTAAAAAAAAACTTGGTGGCAAATGTCATGTGAAATGCCCCGTATTCATTTTATTTTATTTTAGTTAAAGATATTTCCCGAAAAAATTGCATAGGATTGAAAGAAATGTACTTTCAAAAAAATAAAGAAATACAATCTGTCGTAATAGTTGTAATTGTGAAAAACCTATAAACTGACACATCTTTGAAATCCTCAAATTGATGTAAAATATAAAAAATCGTCCAAAAACATTAGAAATCTTTACAATTATTTACATATTTTCTGAAGTATTTTGAAATCTTTAAAATCATTTGAAATCTTATTGAAGTCTTTTGTAACCTTTTGTAAATCGTTGTGATATTTATAAAATAATTGTAACAACTTTTCAGATGTTGTGAAAAATGTCCAAATCTTTGTTTTCTTTTTAAACGGAGAAAGTAATTGGGATTTTACAAATGAAAATATTCTTGGAAAATGGAAATTAAAAAATTTGTCAAGTTCTATACCGGGTTTATTTTCTCGGAAAAATTTTTTAAGGAAAAGATGTCCCCCATGTTTTATAAAAAATGGGTTTTCATGGGATCTGGGGCATAATTTTTAAAGTGTACCGACAACAAAATAAAAAGTTGTCTGATTGGTCCAAAAATTAGGCCAAGCGTAGTTCTATTAGATGCTACTTCTCACCAAGAAAACGATTAATTTGGGTAAACATTTTTTTAAGTAAAGGGGGTATGATTTCTGGGCTTTTGATGCAAAGCCTTATTTTCAAACATTTTTAACTTTTTTCCTGGTGCGTAAAACAAAATTTAAAAATCACATGCTTTTGACAGTTTTTTTGCTACTTTTTAGGTGGTCCTCATTAGTGTAATCTTCGGGTATCGAACGACAATTAACCAAGTCCCACGATAGCACAGTGAGCTGCGAGACCCAGTTTCGTAGCCAAGTTAGACGAATAGATTAAAGATGGAAAAACTTCTCTTTTTCTGGTTTACTTTTATTATAATATTATACAATATATTTATGATGAATTAATAATTTTTAATAACTAGAGCTGTATGACAATGATGTTGGGCCCCGATGAATGTTATTAATTTTACTTTTAAATTCATAGGATGTTGAAAGTTGACTAGAATCAATTATAATGTTTGTGGTAGAAAAAAATCAATAAAAATTTCGTTTTTTTATTTTTCAGGACATACTGTAACATTACTGGATCCTTTAAACGTATTTTTTTTTTCAATTTCAAATAAAATTTTATTATTATTCAACGAAACTACAAAGCAAATCTTAATGAATAATTTAATTTAGAAAATGATTTTTTTAAGGGTTCTTTGTGTATGAGCCCTCTTACTTCTTATATGTAATATCGTATTCGCGTTAATTCTTTCGTTTTGTTCTGGCTCACTTCTTGAAATTGCAATTAGTTGTCGTCTTTTGTCAGTTTTTCTTTTTCAATTCGACTTTTTGGCGATATTTGTAAAATTTGTTTCCTTTGCAAATCTCTTATGTTGATGCAAAATCCTGTTAAGTAAAACAAGAATCCAACGACCAAATTTGGACAACAACGAATAAACAAAAACCAAAAATCCTATTGTAATCTGAAAAAACATAAAACAAATAAAATTTTCGGACAAAAATAAAAGAGGAAATAAAAATGAGAATGCAGCCAACCACATCCCCTTCCTTCTCTTTTTCCTTCTTTCGTCTTTTTTATTTTTATTATCATCAAATTACAATAAAATAAAAATAAAAAACATAAATAAATAAATTGGCATTACCAACGTTTCAGTACTCGTACAGTAGCCTTATCAAGGCAAGAAAAATTTAAGTGGTAGAAATTGACAGCACACACGAACAAGTGCTCTCTCTTTGATACCTGTGAATCTCTTCTGTTGTATCTTTTATTTTTTACCATTCAAGAATCCTCATGCATAAAGCACTCCTAAAAATTAATTTTCCAAGAAAATGCGAGATTGAATGTGAGTGGCAAGGGGACTGATACAAAAAGCACCCAGAAATAATAATTTCCTAATATAAAGTATTATTCAAGATATTCTTTTTTTTACGTTGATAAAATAAAAAAATTAGGTTTTAATTTAAAAAATACACTTAAATGGTCCTGTCACAGCATACTCCTAAAAACTAAAAAAGCGAAATATTTATTGATGTTGCGCTACTGCCAATATTAGGACAGATTCTAGTACATTTTTCGCATCATATCAATTTAAAAGTAAGACTGTCAACATTTATCGATTATTAATGTATTTATATCATTAGTATTAAAAGTAAACCAAAGGAGGGTAAGTTTCAACATGCCTAATTTATGCGTCTGACTTATGGCTATAAAATCGAATCTTCCAGCTCACTGTGAAATCGTAGCAAATGGTGACTCATCGTCGGATTACTCGAAGATGAATTAATTTTCCACCCTAAAAATTAATATGCTAATAGAAAAAAGTTCAGCTTTCTTTTGAAACTATTTGCAAACAAAAATAAAGGTCTAATATTGAAAAAAATACTTCTTTTGCCTTTCAAACATTTATTCAAAATTTAAATTTTTTCCCAAAAAAAGTGATTGAAAACTGAAAACTGGTAAAAAAACCTCTATAAAAAACATTTTAAGTGAAATTTTTATTTACACATCAGGAAAACAGTTACAAAAGTTTGAAAATAAGGGTTTGCACTAAAGCCCCACAAATCTTACCACTTCCACGTAAATAAATATATATCGAAATTAGTAATTTTTTATGTGAGAAGTACAATCCAATAGAACCAGTGACTCCTTTTTTGGCATAATTTGAAAACTATTTATTTTGGGGTGGGTATACTTCACAAATTATTTCCCATACGCATCTTTTAAAAACTTTTACATTTCACAGTTTAAAACTTATTTGCACCACTAAAAAAATTTATGAGTGCATTGTGAAAAATCTAGCAGTTTAATTGAATACGGTGCTCAAATATGTAAAAACAAAATTAAAATATCTCATGCCTTTTTAATTTATAATAATGGTAGAAAAACTATAATTATAGTCACTACATGTTTACACTTTTCGAAAAATATACTTTCATAAATTATACACGTTGCGAAATATACGATCTTCTCCTGCACAATTGAGATAAGCGTGACTTTTATACAATGCACACTTGTTATTCATTGTTATTAGCATATCTATTTAAGAGAAAATTATGCCACGTTCTTTTTTCCGTAGAGAGATGACTAGTTAAATCAAGCAAATCGACAGAATATGAGTATTATTTAAGAGAAAGGTGTTTTTATTTTTAAAGCGAAAACTTGTTTTGTGTTATAATTAGTTTTACTTACTTTCTCAAAAAATAAAAATTAGGTAGAATCTGATTTCTGTCAAATTTTTATTTTTTTATTTCACTGATTGAAATAGTGAAATATATTTAAAAGTTTAACTTGAGTAATTAATAGTTATAAAAATGTTTAAAATTTAGAAATTTTTAAATTAAAAATTTTTATATCGATTAACTATAAATATAAATTGATTAAATATTCAACAAATTGAATCACAATACTATAAATTTCATAATAATTGACTGTGGGGAAATAAAAGGGTGAACAATTCAAATTTCAAATAATTTCCAGATACTAATTTTAGTTCTGTAAATTCATAATCAGAAGACGCTGCAAAATTGAAATCGTTTTAAATTTAACAATTTCTAATAAAATCATTCCAAAAATTATTCTTTTGTAGTTGAGAAATACTTGACGGTTAATTTAGAATTAAAAATTTCAAATAAAGTCTGCGAAATTCAATGATTGAAAATTAAAGCGTTAATAATCATGTGGTATAAAATCTTTCTGAATTGGAACATTTTAAATTGAAATTACAAATGGTTAATGATTTTTCAAACATGAATGCAAATTACAAAAATTTACTATTGCGAAATTAAAAATTTTGAAGGTTACGATTAACATTGTAAATCTTCAAATGTCAAAATGGAAATTATTTTTATTTGTAGCCGAAATTGTTTAACTTTGAAGGGTATGAATCACAATTTGACAGCTATTCATTTTAAACGATTTGAAATAAAATAATTCAAGGTTAAATGATCCAAGTATGAGCAAAATTTTAATTTTACAATTTAAGTTTTAAAATTGTTTATTTTTAAACAGCCCAATTCATTAAGCTTCTAATATTTAAAATTTTATTTTTTTACTTTTTTGGAACATTTCGGTAAACTTGAAAGGTTTTAATTTCTTTTTAAATTGGAAGAGAGAATTTTCAGTTTTTATCGTTCTTATTAAATAGTACGCATGTACGTAGCAATAATTACTAATTAAATCAGTATATTTTTACAAGTTGTCAGTAATTAAATTCTAACCACAGCATTAAGTGGAAATTCAACAAAAATCAGTTACGTTTTACTAAATAAAATTCACATAGTAATAGGCAGGATGCAATAATATTTTACGCAAACTAACATATGAAAGTCACTATGCAATTAATCTTTAATTGATTTGTGATATAATAATAATAAAAAAATACTTCTTGTTTCAGGTTAGTGGGATACACTACGTATTCATTCCACAATGAATCAACTGCAAATTCTGAAATTTTCAACAAAAGTGGTATAATTCTGAAACGCTGTATCTACGGTGAGTCACTGCATATACGTGTAATTTTCGAAACCTTTCTATTGAAACGATCGATCTAATTGAACGCTTGGATAAGAACACACTCCCCTGCACAGTCAGTGTGTAATGTAATTCTAGAGTACAGATTCAGATTATGTAAACCCTCACTACCATGAACGTTTTCACTTGCATGTATGAAAGCATACGTATCATTTTCTATGCAATTCAGAAAAGGAAAAAAGAATCGGACTGGAGAATGAACAATGGTATTTTAACAAATTTATTTTCCTCGACAGCTAATCATTATTTCTCTAAAAGAAATGAGTACTTTCAGATTTCATTGTTATTTTCTATTAAAACTATAGTAAATTATTAATTAAAAACTCGTAAGGGTTTACGTATATCATACCATAGTAAATCCTACATAAAGCCTTTATATGAGGTAGGACAAAAGCGTTATTAATAATTGAAAGCTATGATTATCCGACTTTGGATAATTCTAATCGGAAAACTAATAAAAAGGTTCTGATGTCGGTGACTACAAAATTTTGAAAAAAACATTCTAATATAAATTTTACAAATAATTTACAACAAAATTGTGATTTATTTTATTAGAAGAAAAATATACTTTTTATACTGAACTGAAGTATGTATATTCCAAGGATTTACAATAAGAATTAGAAAACAAGGAAATTATACATTAAGATAATTTTAATTTCAATATTGCAGACTTCACAGCTTAGAATGCTTTTAAAACAAGGAAAATAGGGTGATTTTTCTCGAAAACGCAAAAATTATAGGAAAATCAATTCTTTGAATTACAATTAATATAGGTACCATATTAGATTCAATCTAAAATGCTTTAAACTTCTTATATTTCAAGTAATAATAATTTCAGGATTTAATAAAAAAAGATGTATATTCAATCAGAAAAATGAAATTTTGAATAAAAAGAATAATTTTTATCATTTTCGACAAAGAAGATACATTTTATAAGAATAAAGACGACCTTTCCATAAAATACGCGAATTTCCAATGAAATAGGTGAATTTTTAACTAACAGATAAATTTTAAACTAAAACTCTAAATCAAAATAGTTGTATTTTTAACCAAAAGAGGTAATTTTTTACTAGGAAACAAATGCCTTTTCAACTAATATAGATGAATTTTTAACAATAGAAAAAATTCATGAAATTCTATGTCATAAAATGATATTTATTTTTACATTGAGACACTAGTAAGCCAGGATGTAGCGTAACTATATTAAGAACGTGCGTTCTACACATTTATAATTTTTCTTTTAAAATATAAGAAAATTTGCCATGATTAGTTATGGTTGTCAGATATTGTCAGAATAATATATATTTAGGTTACACTTATTACAAACTATACATATTAAACATGTTATTAGATATTAATATTATATTTTAAACAAAAACAACAAAAATTTTGTTAGAAGACTCCCGCGGACGGGAATCAAAGACGGGTCCGGGCAGCAAAACGGAGACTTTTTTCTGTGGTCAAACAAATTATGAGATTGAGAAGTTTGATCAACCTAATGAACCTCCGTACGTTTGACGAGATTCGGCAGTGAATTTCAGATTTTCAATGGGAATTCCGCAAAGCACTATATTTAAGTTATACCTATTTTTTTGTGTGAATATCTCTTTTTATAAGTTCAATTTTCGTATTTAATTATTAGTTTCTTTACTCTGAATTAAAATTGTTAAATTTGAAGTATATTTGCGAATGATATAAAAAAGCATTTCTTCGTATCGCTGTCTCAATTAATTATATGTTTTGCCTGTATCGTAATTCGCTGTTGAACTTTACGTTCTTGGTCTAAAAAGTTCCATTCATTTTTCGCGTTTAGAAATATGTGAAACACAGGTCTTCTTTTTATCTGAAAAGTGTCAAACGTTATTTTTCATTTTTTTATTTTCTGTGTTGTATTAAGCACGAAGTCGATAGTAATTTGTCTTTCCTTGATTGAATGTTCGCTTATGACAGTAGTAATGAATTCTTCACTTCTGGAAATCCACGACGTCGAAAAACATATCAATCGGATGTGCAGTTTCCGTTGGTAGCACGTAAATAAAAAAAATGTATACGTCACGTAATTATTTTAAAACCCATTAAAACGAATTCACATCGCCGAACGTTCACTCAACTACCAGCTGAAAATCGTATAATCGAAAACGAGTTTGACAGCTGAATATAAAAATAACTGATCCATCTCAATAATCAGGATAGATATACTACTCAATTTAATTTTTTATAATAAATTTGAAGAAATAAATGTAATTTTCATGTTTATTTAAAGAAAGTTTTATTTAAAAGCATATTCTATATTTATCACCACTGAACTTTCATATCATATAACTTGAATGCTTAAAAAAACCGTTGTTTTTCAAGCGGAAAAAATAAATTCTGAAGAATCAAAGTACCTTACAAATTAAGAGAGATTAATAGTCAACCAAATATTTAAATTTCCAATTGAAAAAGAAGAACAAATTTAAATAAAAAATTGAATGTTGACATTGAATGCTTAAAAACTTAATTTGAAACAAATAGAACAATTTTAAGCCCCAGTTTAATTTTAAAAAAAACGAATTTTTAACGAAATAAATAAGCCCTGAACCGAAATTAAATTAACCGAAATTAAAACCCAAAAACACAAATTAACAAACTGAAAAATATTAGTATTTAATCAAG
Organism: Belonocnema kinseyi; assembly: GCF_010883055.1. Lineage (NCBI taxonomy): Eukaryota > Metazoa > Arthropoda > Insecta > Hymenoptera > Cynipidae > Belonocnema > Belonocnema kinseyi. The sequence continues at coordinate 50,966,816 of NC_046658.1, read as the reverse complement.
CATAATTAATTTAACGTAATTAAAACGGCCATCAACCAATGGAATTTAACCGAAAAAGACGATTTTTTCACCAAATATTTGAATCCTCTGACAAGAAGATGATTGTCCAACAAACAATTAAGATATAATTTTTACCAAAAATGAGGAATTTTCAACTGAACACATAATTTTTTCTATTAAATGATTAAATCGTAATTAAATGAATTAATCGTAAAACTTGGGCTATACTTTGAATATATTGTTAAAAATATGTTAATAGTAACATGTTAAGATCGACTTAATTTATTTTTATCATATTATAGTGTCAAATTGGATTTCAATTAGTTCAAACTACATCAGAACCAAAGAAATTAGGATCACGAACACTGGGCCGCTTAACTTAGTTAATTTTTAACCGAGAAGGTAAATTCTCTACCAGGAAGATTAAGGTTCTAACAAGAAGGAAGAATTTGCAGAAAATACATCAATTTTCAACTAAATTCTTCAATTTTTAAACCAAAAAGATGAATGTCTACAAAAACAACTTTAATTTTAACCAACAAATATAATTTTAAAATAAAAAATCTAATTTTTAAATAAAAATTTAATGTTCAACTAACTATATGAATTTCAACAAGTTTGCAATCAAATGGTTACTTTTTCCACTAACTTTATAAATTTTGAAGTCAAAATAACGAATTTTCTACAAATCAGTGAAATTTACAAAAAAATGTAATGGTTGATATTTTTACTAAAAGTAATCAAATTTTAAATCACAAAAAGTTGAGCTGAAGCGAAGAATCAGATGAATTTAAAACAAAATGCATGAATTTTTAACCAAAAATTTCGATTTTTAATTAGAAACGATCAATTTTCTACTGGAAATGAAATAGTAAAATTCTTAGTTAAACAAATATTTCTCAACCAAAAACAAACAAAAGAATTTTTAAAAAATTAGCTGCATTTTCTAAGAAAGATATGAATTTTCAACTTATATTATAAACTTTTCTGAGAAACATAATTTTGAATCAGAAAATTAAAGAATTGACCAAATAGTGGAATTTTTAACCAAAGGAAAATCTTTCAATCAAGAACATTAATATTGTACCGACAAAGACGAATTTTTAACAAAATGCAGAAACTTTTAACCAAAAATGGAAAATGTGAAAAGGAGAGGATTCCTGCAGACAAAAGAATTAACTTTACGTTTTAGGGTTATCTTTCTAAAAATGGGCAAACTTTGTTCAAATTTATTATCAGAAAACATACTAAATTTTATCTATGCCTATAGCGCTACTTCACTAGCTCCCCAACCCCCCATGTTACCAACTGCAGTTTTCGGTGCAACCCCCTCCCATAATACGCACAATATAGGCATAATGTTTTTTTAAATTGCCATTACTTCTGGAACAACAAGGTAACTCGTAAAAATAATTTTTAACCTTATGTAGAAAAGAAAACCTGCAATTTAATCTCTAGAAACTTGAATACGCCAAAAAATTACACATTAGTCGCTCTGGCACTAGCCTGTATGCAAGACAGGCTAATTGGAAGAAATATGAATTAATTTGTGAAAGCGACCCCTTAAGTGAAAATGCTTCATTATATTGCGAATCTCCAGGGGTCTAGGACGAAATATTTGAATTAATTAGACTCCAAAGAGTTTAAGAAAGTAGTTAAATAAAATTAACGGCTCCCTATCCCTGAGCTCACATCAAATTCACTAACCTAAATAGTGAGATTTATATTTGAAAGTTTAATCTCGTCTATTGCTCTCATTACCGACTGAATATATTATTAGTAAACTATTTCCTATCTAGGTTGGACTTACATACCGAAACGTGATCAGATATCGATTAACAAGAGGAATACTTTTTACGTAAAAATAAAAAAAGGCTGGGGGGGGGGTTTAAACTTTACACAAATCTAATACCTTCTCTGATGAGAATGTATGAATATTTTTAAGTATTAGGTATTTTGACAGTTAGATGTAAAAATAACTCTATGGTCTTTCAAAAGGCGTTGAATTCTTAAGGGTGAACAATTATTTCGGGACACCATATTTTTCCAATTTGACTTTAATAAAAGTCCCTACACGTTCCTTATGGAAATACACGTGTCTGAGTTCACCGAAATTCGGTGCACATACAAAAATTACTTCAGTATACGCAGACACATCGTATGCAAATTACATTTCGCTTAGATTGACCTAATTTTATAAATTATTTATTTCGAAAACACATGTAAAGTTTGGTCAGTACGACTTTTTCGGTTTGATCTCTCTTCAGATATTATTCCTGGAAATTAAATAATCAATTCTACATAATCCTTAGAAAATGAACGATTAACAAATATTTAATTTTTTATAAAAAAATGAGAAAAAACGTCCTCCTTTCAAAGATTATTTCTGATTCGTGGCTTTTTGCGATCCTCAGTAACAATATTCGTTTTTGATTTTTTGACTCAGGGATCCTAATTAAAGTTAAATTTAATAAACTAAAAAATTCCAATTGAATTACTTTTTACAAAGAGGTAATTTAATTACAATAAGCTTCTAAGTTGATTATTAAATGATTAAAATCATTTTTATCGGTGAAGAAGATGTGGGTGATCTTCAGTAATTTATTCTTTTCGATACTGATTCACCGTTTTGACTACAAATATCGTTGATAAATCCTTGGCCCGCTGCTGGCTTGTTTGTTGCCACTGCTTGATAAATGGTTGTGACTTTTTAGAGCCGCAGTAATGATATTAGTTTTTTATTTTGTGTCTAGTATAGTATTCTCTATTTCATATTTTCAATAAATATTTACTTACCGAGCTCTGCAAATAACGGAGGCGATTTTTTTATCAAATATATTAATACCTACAGTCTGTCAAGTTAAAGCGTGGGTGGCTTTACTCGCAGTCGGTAAGGTGTATCGACATGATTTTGGTGTCAAAATATTAAGAAGAGCTCCCT
>NC_046658.1:50959379-50963775 GCF_010883055.1 Belonocnema kinseyi | reverse complement strand
GAAAGAGGGAGCTCTTCTTAATATTTTGACACCAAAATCATGTCGATACACCTTACCGACTGCGAGTAAAGCCACCCACGCTTTAACTTGACAGACTATATACTAAAATTGTAAATTAATACATCTAGAATGAAGTCCTTTGGCCACTAAATTGAGTTTAGTAACAATCGTTCAGTGATTGTCAATGAGAAACCGCGATAACTAGTTACCCATTGGGCACAAGAGAACATCTTTAGAACGGCTTAAAAATGTCCGAAGTCAGTCTATATGACGTTCCATAAATATACAATATTCCAGAGACGTTTTAAAGACGTATTTCGAACATAAAAAGTTTTTAGAACATTATTTGGTCTGACTTATGAACGTTTTTAAAACGTTTAAATGACGTCTTATGACTTGTACGTCCAAGAAACGTTTTTAGGACGTTCCAATTACGTTCTAAAATTTTGTGCCCACTGGGTAAACCACGTTTGAAGTCACGATAGAATAATTAAAATAATTGTTTTATATGGGCATATTATTTACGTATGCGAGTACTGTTCAAGAATGTATTTCATATACGATTTTTGTAAATACTACCCATAATCTCATATCTGATTAGGATGAACATGACACAAACAGGCCTGAGATTATATGGAGGCCATTAATAACCAGGTTCCTCATTTATTTTTTCGTAATATATAACGCATTAAAATTTTTTGTCTTTCTAATTTTTTTATGATTAAAGTTTTTCCAGAATTTCAAAACTGTTTTACCGACTTGTAATTCACTGTTATGGTCAAAATAAACACTTTGAAGAAAAAATATTAAAGGAAATTTAGTATAGGCCTATAATGATGTTCTTATAATGAATTTATTATCATTATTTCGCGATTCTAGAAAAATGATTACAGAAATTTATCATGAGAAACTCAGTATTGAAATTTATAATCTCATGTAGAAACTTCGATTAGGATAAGGAAGGCCCTCGGATAGTTTTCCCTATTTCTGATCTGGTGCTGTTTTCCTTGTGGGGCATTAATCTTGTATAAAAAAATGATCCAGAAAATACAAAAAAATAAAATTCTAAAAAATGTCAGTTAACAGGTTTACGACCGCTGACCCTTCAAACATATGTGACAAACGATTTATCAACAAAAAAATTAAAAAGGATATTTTTACGCAAACCAATTTCAGATTAATAATCTTAGAGGTTATATGAGAAGTACTATGGCAAATGATTATTTTAATTATTATTTTTACTGGGTTTCACATAAACAGTACAAATTAAACTGTTTTATTTATATTCCACATATTAAAAGCAATTTGATCTTTGTTTCAAATAAAATGGTTATATTTGGAGGTGAAAAAATTAATAACTTACAATTCTTTAGTTACTATATTTACAATCCTTATTCAGTATGCATCATAAATAGAATTTAACAAATCTAACACTAAAACTTTATTAAATACAAATTTAGGTGGGGTTATTTCCATTAAAAAGACGTGCTTGTAAGTGTTTAATACTAGGATGCTTTAGATGAAAATAAACTTTAGGTTATTGTCACGTCTTGTCGGGTCAGCTATTCGCTAACTTAGAGCATACAAACTTCTGAAGATGGTACTGGTCATATATATTGCGCCATATTCAGAAAGATTATCTGGGGTATGCTGACTGGAGGCCCGACCAGTGCCTGACTAGAATTTTTCTGTTCTTCTATCTTAATCAGGGACTAAATCAATTTTGCTCAAATACAAGATTAGAGCCTAACTAGACGCACATAGTTTTTCTCGTCATGAGGATAAAAAGATCTAAGCTGTGGCTTAAAGGGTCCTGATTAGAAATTGCTAGTCCAAATATACTTGTGACATGCTGACTACTACCTTAATTGAAATAGGTATAAATAGGGTGGTTTCTACATGGGATGTTAAACTATTCAATGAAGTGATGCAAATAACTTTCAATTGATTTTAAGATATTTCAAGGAATTTAACAAGATTTAAATAATTTAATTTATTCGCAAAAATTGAAAAGCTTTAGAGATATTTCAAAGCTTTCTTGGATTGGGTTTAAAAAAAGAAATTTAATGAATAAGTTTAATTTCATACACATTAAGGAATTTCCAATGATTTTAAGGGATTTCACAAAATTTCTTCTAATTGTTTTAAATCTATCGAATCTCAAGTATTTCGAAGATTTAGACGGGTTTCAAAAATCTGTAGGACTTCGAAGGCGTTCTTTTTAGATTAAACTGGGTAAGCAAGTTTAATTTGATTTATATTTGAGGGATTTTAAATTGTCTTTGCTTATTAAAATGGATTTTTACGATTACATTCCAAAAACTTAAATTTTTTTAATTTCAAGTAATGTAAACAAGTTTTTGTAGGTTGACAAAGATTTCAGGATTATTTGTAAACGATATCTAGAGAACTTTAAAAAAAATTTCATGTAATAAAATTGCAAGGAGTATACAAAGATTCCAAACATTTTTAAGGGATTTAAAGATATTCAAAGAAATTACACAAAATTTTAAGCCATTTTAAAGATACTAAGAGAATTCACCAATTGTTTCTGTGTAAAGTATATTTATGCAGAATTATTACTTTTGTGTTATACTTCCAAATGAGACTATGAGTTGAATATTACTTTTCACATCAATTTCTGCAATATATTTGTATAATCTATACTAATGCTTATTATGCTATAATTTTTTTCTATATAATAATTTCCGATCAACGCGAAAATATAATAGGAAATTCATTATAGAAAAATCATTATAGGTCTATACTGATTTTCCTATAATATTTCTTCACAGGCGCAGTTAGCAATTTTGCATGAAAGTAGCTTTCCTTCCTTTCCTCGATCGCAGTTCCTTGTTACCTAAGTTATTTTTCAGCGTAAATTTTGTTTTATTATGGACAAAACAACAGTCATAATAATTAATAACAATACATTATCTCTCAACTGCGAAGAAAGGTTACTTCAATCAAGGCAATGTTGCACTGAATACCAAACAATTCAAATATATATTTATAAAGTGTCAAATTGGTTTCATTTAAAAATTAAATTCTTTGAATCAAACTAACATTTGATTGGATGCGTTTTCTCCTACATTCAATTGATTCAAGTAATGCTCTTTCTTAGTATATTTAACAAAAAAGAACGGTATCGCTCTTAACACTTTATTTTGGACAGACATTTTAAAATGTATATTTCTTTACTGAACTACCTTACAAGAAAGAGCTGCAATCCTTTCTTCGGACTTTATTTCATTTCTCGCATTGCCATGCTACAAACAGGATTTTTATTCATAGCATTTTAATGGACGTAACAAAACCTTCTACAAGTTTTTTAGAATTTTCACGTATCTCGCAACTTTTGACGTAATTATAGAATTTTGTATTTTCTGCAGTGTATTTTATAAAAATAAAACTAAAATGATTCTACCAAAAAAATTTTTGCGTTTTTTTTGGTTTAAAATGTTTTTTAAACATTTTTTTTACAGCATTTTCATTTAAAAAATAGTATTTTTCCCGTATTTTACGTTGTTTGGTTAAATATTTGAGTTCTTAAGTTTCCTATATTATTATTGATAAATTAAGTCAAAATTACTAGTGCTATCAAAAATAGTTTCAAAACATTTTGTGATAGTTTTGAAAAGTAATAATTTCTCTGTTAAACTCTTTCTTGTATTTTGTGTCATTTTTCTCAATTAGTGGAAATCCCATAAAAAAATGTAATATGAATCGAATATTAGAGTAAAACATTAAAAATACGTATATATGAATTAAAATATACCCTTTAAGTATCCTAATCCTAGAAGGTAAATTTAACAAACACAGAAGTGAACGATGGTGGGTTATTTTTCCATGACCAGCTGGAGGTAAAGAGAAACTGAAAAGGGAAAATTGCAGCGGCGACGAAGGTAAAAAGTGGGCGATCTTCGACAGTGTGAAAAGTATATATAATCGAGCAGGGAGAGCTCTAAAAAAAGCGTAATTCAGTTGAACCTGTAGCAACAGTGGATATCGTGACCACGCTAATGTCCGGCACGGAAAGGACCTCACTTTTTCCTTTCGTTGCTCGGTGAAAAAAAAATCTAAAGGAAATCAGAAAAAAGCCTTTAGCTGATCTGGACGCCAGATTACACTTCGATATTTCTATGCAGCAAAAACTTGAGATTACTCTCATTTGTCGAAAGCTCTACATTTTTCTTGATACGCAGATAAGAATTTAATGATTATATCGCGTATTTTACCTACATGAAATGGCTAATTATTCATATTTTTTACGTGAACGTTTATATTGAGCTTATCTTAAAAATATTCTATCCTTTCTTCTAAAACAAAATACGGAAAGAATATATTTATAAAAGATCTTTAAAAGTCTAGTGTAAAATAAGGAACATCCGAATGT
>NC_046658.1:50950974-50959279 GCF_010883055.1 Belonocnema kinseyi | reverse complement strand
AGTCCTATCTAAGAAAAAATAAGGTAACAATATGTCTTTAAAATCCCGTAATTATTGTTGTTGAAAACATGATTGGGTTTTCATTATTTGAAGTCACCATGAAAGATTATGGTCGAGTTTAATGTAGCAGTAGGTGAAAAGCAATGTTTAGTGTTTTTTGTGAGAAGTAAATAATTATTTTTCTCCCGTCTTTTTAATATTAAATAAAGCTGAGCAATATCCGAAAAGCTCTTCCTTTTTTTAAATAAATAGATAAAAAAATATATGCGACTTTTTTTGTTGATATTTTCGTTTCTGGGAAGGCGCTGCATCTTGCAAGATGCTCCTTTCATGGTTCTATAGAAATAAGTTATAGCTTAAAAGAAATTTCTTGTTTAATTTTTTCAATGGATAGTAAGGGTATCCATATTCTATTGTGTTAAATCCGGTATTTCGATGGATCTCAGTAATAGCACGAAAGCACTTTTTCGTTAGAAAAAAACTAAACGCGTTAAAGATAGATACATTTTCGTCTCCTGTGAAATTCAAGTTTATGTTCTTACCTCTTTATGCCCAGCAACCTCCAAGTTATGAATAATTCTTTTTGATTAGAAAAATTATCTAAAATCTCATAAGAACTGATAAAGAGTTGTGCTGTTCAAATAACCTTGCGTGGTTATATTAAAACTTTTAAATAATTTACAAAATCAATTTAAATATTATAAGCTTTATGTTAGTGCTTTTCAGCGTACAGTGAGCATTCTATTTTATTCGTTTATTTTTCACTAATGAGTTGCATTTTTAAACTGAAAAGACAAAAAGTGTATCCAAAATGTTAAACTTTCATGGCAAAAGACGAATTTTTAACAAAGTGGTTCAATTTTCTACGAAAGAGATTCAGATTTTCCCTAACCCTCAGGCACTCGAATACAAACAAAAGATATTATCAGCGATCGAAATCACAGCTACTTTAGTTTGAAGTGATTAAACTGTAAAATTAAAAATGGTAATTAAAGAAATTTTCTTTAAAATTTGTAAATTATTTGTTGGCAATACAATGTTATAATATTGTGACACCCAATTCAAATGAATGAATTTGCTTGATGATGTTGAGATAAAGCATTTGAACCGTCGAATTAATAAAATTGTTAATCTACGTCAAAATTGAATTTGCAATAGCCTGCGGCCTCATTTGTGCATCAAATATCAAGAGTTGAGATAGATACACTGTTATATAATTTAAATCAGTGCATTTTTGTACAATTTGTAAGTCTTCTTTTATGTGTACATTAGGCACCTGTCTTTGAAACTACTATAAAAGCTTTTAAACCCAGTTTTCAAGTCTGAACGAATTTTAATGGTTCATTTGAAAACATTGCATGCAAGTTCCTGTAGCATATACCGTCATCGAAATCGAAACACATTATCTTTGGCAATCCTATAAATTTACCTGTGATGCTACATGAGATATCAAGAAATATGATCGGAGTATTATTAGTTTTGGAATGCAAATAATTAATCAAAGAGATAAATCCACGGCATTTCATTTTGAATTTTATAAAGTTACGTTAATAAGGAATGGGTTCTGAAATAAATATTTTAGAATATTTGTTATGATTTACTTTGAAAACACATACTGTGTTTTAATATCGGGCAAAGTGGCTGGTCTCACCATTTCATTTTATTCTCCTAATTTTTATATACGATTTCTGATAGTAATCAAGTAGTTGTTACAATATTCCTAGTTTTTATTTGTTTGTATAGGTGTACACTAGGCTGGTACAAAAAACCGACTTCGAATAGAGGGAATGCCCCCCCCCCCCATTTTGTGAAATTGCCGAGAAAAAAAATTCCTTTCAAGTTTGAGAGAAATCGGTTAATATTAAAACGTGCCGAAAAGGCCCTGAAAATCCCATAAGATTAACAGGGGAAGATTTTAGTTTCCGGAAAAATGGGATTGAAGCTTCTGGATTTAAGCTTAGCTTGCGGGAAATATAAAGAATTTGTTGGGGAGTCTCTGATCAATCATTTTCATTACATAACTTTAAATTTTTATCCCCCTCCCTTGTGGAGCCCCAAAAATGCCCCGAGAAACTGAAATTGACATTTTCGCCTAAAATTGGCACATAAATGCTCTGTTTTTCCCTTTTCTAACATAAATTATTTTTGTTTGTCAAGTGGAATTGTTTTAAGTATTTTTTAACCAATTAACAATTGTTTAAACAATTTATTTTTGTTAAATAATTTTTTTTCACTCACTCATTGAAAGGTAGATTTTTTGTGTGAGATTGGACAATTGATCATTTTCAGAAATAATGATCTTCGTTTCAAGCATTTAGTATTTGTTTAAACAATTTATTATTATTTAATTTGGACTTTTTCTTAAAAAGCGGTATAAAACTCTAGTTTTTTTTTCAAATTTAGTTAGATTTGCTGCTAATTATTAAATATCTACGTCATTTAGATACGAGTACCTTATTTTGTAATAAATTCTTATTTTTTAAAATAAATTTTGATTGTTTAAACCATTTTTTTCGAAAATAAATGTTTGAAATTTCTATTTTCCTGCAAATATTGTGGTAATTTGTCTTTGTAAAGAGCAAAAATTTTTGTCTAAAACATTATCGTATTGTTTAATAGAGTTATTAAATATGAGTGTAACATTTTATAGTTGAAATTGTGATTAAAAAATATGATTCTTTTCTCAATTCAATTAAGTATATCGCTTATTTTTAAATATTTAAAAATCAAACAAACGCTTTGAATAACTAATATTTGTTCATAAAATGTTTTACATTGGTCATGAAAAGTTAATTTTTTTAGTAAGACTTCATTCTATAATAATTACATTTAATTTGGTCGTTCTAAATTATTTAAAAATTGTTCTCTTTAAATCACCCTCATAGACACACTCGATTATCCTCTGAAAGCTCAAAGTAAGTTTTTGTTTTGTTTATGTTGATCGCGCTGGTTAGCTGTTAGTATTGTCTGAGGAATTAAAAATCTTTGTATTTTTTGCACGTCACTGGAAATTGAAACAAAAATTTTTGCTTTCAACAATGAAAAATTATCACAATAATTGCAAAAAGACAGAAATTTCAAACATTTATTTTCGAAAAAAATTGTTTAAACAAACAAAGTTTATTTAAAAAATAAGAGTTCATTACAAAATGAGGTAGTAGTATCTAAGTGACGTAGATATTTAATAAAAAACAGAAAAGCTAACTAATTTTTTTTTAACTAGAGTCTTATACCTCTTTTTGAGGAAAAGTTGCAATTTAATAATAATAAATTGTTTCAAAAATGTTAAATGTTTGAAACAGAGATCACTATTCCTAAAAATGTCCAATTGTCCAATCAAACATAACAATTGTTAATTAGTTGAAAAATACTTAAAAACATTCCACTTGAAAAAAAAATCTATGGCAAAAAAGGGAAAAACACAGTATTTTTGTGTCAATTTTGGGCAAAAATGTCAATTTCAGTTTTTTTTTTGAATTTTTGGGACTTCACAAGGGGGGTGGGGTAGGGGATATCAAAATTCCCATTTTTCTGAAAACCAAAATTTCCCCATGTTAATCTTGTGGGATTTTTAGGGCCTTTGCGGCACGTCTTAATATTCACCGATATGGCTAAAAACTTGGAGGGAAATGTTTTCTCCAGCAACCTCAGAAAATAGGTAGGGAGGGGGGGGGGGGTAACGATGCACTCTAATCCAAAAAAAAAAAATTTCAACAGGTATGATTTTGGACCACCCCCCTAGTGTATACTGCACAAGCGTACATATATGTGGAAGGTGTTGTGAATTTCCCAGTATCGCTGAACTGAAGAGATGATTAATAACGGTAGAACGGCACCCTATTGTGTGACGTTATAAGCCAGCCCCTATTTTCACGTATCAAAGAAGCAATAAAACACATTCCCGATCAAACGCGCTCTAGATGTTCTCTCAGTCTAGTCGCTACAGCTTTCAATATGATGGCAGAATAGGATGAGCTTCGCTTCCTCGACCGCACCATTTTGACGACATGGAGTTTCGCACAGACGCGCGATCGACCAAATGCACGTATGTATGATAAAGTCAGAGACCTGAATAGGAGATGATTTATAGGGTCGGATAAGGAACAAATTATACCCCAAATTCACAATACGATGTTACGCGCGTGCTTTGCAGCTGCTACATGCGCAGATTCACTTTCCATGAATTCAACATTCTATATATGGAGCTTTGTAATTTATCTTGTTTTTATTTGTTTCCTTCTCTCCTTGCTAAATGAAGTATTGTTTAATGTATGAGGCTGCAACCTGTAAAAATGTTTCAGTTTTGACTGTGACAATTTGTCGGTTGGTATTATTTCCAGGAATGATATAGTTCATTTGAGGATCCTAATACAGACCTACTTTTGAAGAAAGGCTCTATCTAAATTTGTTATAAGAAATGAGCTTTTATATCGTTCGATTCGTGATGAAAATTAGTGCATTTCTTCAAATTTTAATGAGAAATTATGATTGATTTTAGAGGTAATTTTAACCTGGTTATAGTAAATAATACGTAGTAGATAGATACGTATTGCTATTACGTGTCTTGCCTAATTTGCGCATGAATGTTTGGAGTATATGCATACAGTTTTTAATATAGGAAATTGAAATTATTAATTTTTTTACAAATAAATAGAGCAGGTTCCATTAAGCCACAAATGATAGTTATTTTCATAAACAATCATATGAAAAGATGCAGATTGGTAAGGATGCAATAACTTTTTTATGATATCTTCATTCGACTAAAAATGTAGAATGGAACCTATCTTCACAAATACTGTAGAACTCGATTTGAAAATCTTAAAAGACTTTAAAACTGTTAACTTTTTAGATTTTCGTCTTCTGACAGTCATCACATAGAGAATTTCAGGAAATTTATAACTGAAGATAATTTAGACCCAATGTTTTTTTTCTTAACAGAAAGCACAGATTAACAAGTAGAAATGATCAGTTAAACTGCTTTTGTTAAAATATCTTATTATTTAAAGATCCACCTCTTTGATTGATAATTTAACTATGTTTCTGAAGTTTTTGTTCGGTTGTTATGAATCCATTTTTTCAACTGAAAAATAAGCTGTTCTATTTTTTAAAATTGATAGTATTTAGTTAAAAATTCTCGTTTTTGGTTTAAAAATTAAACAATTTGGTTGAAATTTTTTCTTTCTCTTACCTATAAAATCTTTCAAAAATGAAAATTCATCTCTTTCGGTAGAAATTTCTATCCTTTATGGTTAAAAATGCAACTATATTGGTTCAAATCTATTTGTTTTGATTCTGGGTTCAACTAATTTGTTGAAAATTCATCTTGTTTGGCTGAATTCGGCTGTTTTTTATTTAAAATAGCAGTATTTTTGGTCTAAGCATTGATTATTACATCTTTTTTTGAGCAAAATACTTGTGGTTACAATGGACTGTTTTTAGATTGAAATTACATTTTTTATTGAAATATTAACTTTTAGTTTTTCAGAATTATTCTTTTTTGATTTAAACTATAATTATTTGGTAGAAAATTATTGATGCTTTATAATTTTAGCTGAATTCAACCATTTTGTTGAAAAATTTTCTTTTTGTATGGAAAAATCATCATTAAAAAAAAAGTTCCTGGTTGAAAATTCATTTTTCTTGGTTGAGGACTTAACTATTTTCTACAAAAATTCATCCATATAGCTTCAAGAATAGACTATTTTCTTAAAAATGAAACCATTGGCACTAGAAGTTTATTTTGTTTTGATTGGAAAATCAACATTCAGTTAGAAATTGATAGTAGAAGGTGGAAATTTGAGAGTATTTTTGGGTTTTGAATTCTGGTAAAATATTATGCTTGTATGTTTCATGTGTTATTTTCGGCGTATATTAAATTAAACGGAAAAAATGTTAGAAATGGCATGAAATATTTTTTGAACGGCCTCCATACTGTAATTCGTCATCTACCAGGAATTAAAAAATTCCAAAACTTCCAACGATACACAAAATTTTCCTCTATTTTCTTTGAAATAGAAAGGACTTTTCAACCTATTTGAAAGTCTTCGGGAGAAAAAATGTCGATTTTCTCAAAACCTAACGACATTTATCTGTCAAATGTTGCATTATTTTATTCAGCAGTGTTGTATGTCAGGAGTACATTTTTTCTTCCAAAAAATTCAATTGTTTAAACACGTATGTTTCTGCTAAAAATCGTCAAAATAGTGTTTATGAAATACAGCGCTTCAAATTGTATCAATATGAAACTAGGATTATCTGCATTCAAAATTTTGACTTTTAATCTCTAGATTGTTTTGTTTGCAGGATTTTCTATTAAGAAGGCTGAGTTTTTATATTCTCCTATGACGTGTATATTGCCAGCGTTTACAGCCAGAAAATGGTACCTATAGGGTATATAAGTGTTTTTCTTAGAAGGAAGTGGATCGATTGACTTACGTATATAGGATTTGCTTATGTTTGAAGAGTGGAAATATATTTAGTTTCCGTGATACTTCAAACACCTTTTTATTATTTATACAAGAAAAAGTATATTCCTGACTCAAAACCTGATTATATTTAAATCAAAAATACCCCTAAGTGTTATTTTTCTCATGTGTGATTGAAGGAGCTTCTTTATAGTATTGATATAAATGTTCATTTATCACATTTGCGACTTTTTTAAAGAACATCGATTTACCAAATTTAAATTGCTCACCTTACATACCAGAAAAAAATATTTTAGTTAGAAATACGAGAAATACTATTTTCATCTTGCATTTAGGGATTTTATTGAATTTAGTGCACTGAAAAAATTTCGGAAATTTTCCCACTAATTTTCTTAGTAAAATCTTCAACTGTGGATAGGAAAAATTATTTTCCTGAAAAAGTTGGAAATTTTCCCAACATATTAGACAAATTTCTTTTTTAAATGAAAATATTTCGGTTGGTTTGGAAAATTTTACATACATATTTGGAAATGAACAATTCCTTCAATATTTGGGAAATTTTCTCAATCTATATTCGGAAAAATTCTCACTTCCATAGGAAATATTCTATTTGTCTTTGGAAAATTTTCACATAACTTTGGGAATAAGAAAATTCCATGCTATTTAGAAAAATGTTCAATTTCAGCAGTAATTTTACAAAACATTTGTTGGGGAAAATTTCTAATACTGCATAGGGACATTTTTTTCATGTAAATGTGGAATTTTTCTCACATTCGAAAATATTATCTTTATCTCGGGTAATATTCCTTGTTTACTTGCATTGTAGTACTCTTTTTGCAGGAGAAATGTAATCATTTATTTGCATATAATTGTATGAATATATTTGAAAATTTGTAATCACAATTCTTAAAAGTAATACGTTATACAATATTGTTGAGTATGTCAGAAATATTACGTACAGTTTTATTTTTTTGCGTAAAAAAACGAATGCAATAATTATTCAAATCTTTTCTCCAGAAAACCTTGCAGATATTTTTTACAAGCCAACATTTAGTGTCAAATCATTTTAAAGTAAAATTATTTTTGAAAATTACACACGCTCCAAAAGAGAAAATCACAGATTCTGTGCAATAAAAAAGCATTTATTACAATAGTAATTTAAAGTGAAAATATTTTTAACAATTACACGACCCTAAAGAGAATCTTGTAGTTTAAAAAAACAATGATTATTACGTTAATACAATATCAAAAAAAAATTCTTTATTATAAAAAAGCGATTATTATTACGCTTATTAAATATGAAAGTGTTTTTACAAGTGGAAGAACCTAAAGAGCATCTTACAGTTTATTTATAAGAAACAACTTTTAGTATAACATTAATTGAAAATAAATATTATTCCACATATATTTGGTGGAATCAACAAAAGTTTTGGAAGAGTCTCCAAAAAATACTTCGTTGAAGAAATAAAGTTTCAGTTTTTTTCAATCGCAGAATGTGGCTATATTATTGTACGGGAGAAAATATGTAGTTGACGCAGCAAAACTTGCATCCAAAACATTTCGTTAAATTAAGAGAATATTTGCTTCATTTCACGAAATATAAGTGTTTTTTGGGGCTTCATCTATTTACCTATATACCAGGTGTATACATATGAAACCGGTATTTTTTCAAGAAAAAAACACATTTATTTCAAGAGAATGATAACAAATATTTTATTCAAAGTATGCGCCCTCGCTGGCTACACATTTCATCCACCTCTCAGGCAATTTATGGATAGCTTTCCAAAAAAAGTCTTCGTTTTTTGAAGCAAACCAGTCATCGAACCATTTTCCAACATTTTCGTAAGAAGTGAAGCGCTGTTCGCTGAGTGCGTGCCCCA
>NC_046658.1:50947230-50950874 GCF_010883055.1 Belonocnema kinseyi | reverse complement strand
AAGTTCCGACAGTGCCTACAAGTGTGCCTACTGGCCGCTAGATGGCAATACCGGTTTCATATGTATACACCTGGTATATATATATATATATATATATATATAATATACATGTGTGTGTGTTACGGGCAAAGTACAATGTGCCGTCATACCGCAGTCTGCCTATTCCTTCCGCGAATTGACTGAGCGGTGTCAGGCAAAGCCCGAAGGAGCACTTTCACTTCAAACTATGCCAAGTTAAATTGCTAAGTACCCGACCGGCTCAGGCAAAGTCCGGAGTAAAACGAAAAACTTTGGGGTTTACTTTTCCCGCTGTACAGTGGGCTAGCTCGGAAATTTACAACTCAAAATAGTCTACAGGTCTCAATCATGAACGGGATTTGAAAGTTTTTTTTTTAATCAGCATAAAATTTTTAAGAAAACTCATTTAGTATATTTTTCAATTTTTGTTTTAATAAAATTATTTATTCAACGCAAGTTATTCCCTGAAAAACATAAAAAAAACTCGATATGTATCATATTTAACGTAGACAAGACTTAGAAAACATAAATAATTCATTTTTAATATTTTTATTGTTCTATAGGGTTCTATTGGTTTATTGTTGATTTTTTTGATAAAAAATGATTCACTAGAATGCTTACAAATTCAACATAACAAATTTTTGTAACATTTCTTCTGCCATCGTTAAGAATTTCAAAAAACACTGTCTATTTATAAATATTATTACGAAGCGATATAAACAACTTATTCAGAAGTTTCCACTGAAACTCAAACCACAAGATAAACAATTTACTTATAAAATACTTCCCGCGTTATATCAAGAACTTCTATTCAAAAATCTTCCAAACTACCACGACCACGTCAAGAACTAAATTAAACTACTGCCGTTTTGAGTAAAACTAATTTGGTGTATCAGTCCCTAAATAAAAGGGCGTTGGGAGGGAGGGAGTGGGGAAATACATTTTCAATTAGTTACAAAACTAATACAAAACTAAAAGGAAGTTTTATTTTGAAGTGTTATTGCTAAACCATTTTTAAACCAGGTATTCAATTCACCTATTTTAGACAAAGACAGATTTTTTATTTGCCATACAATCGCTCTCACAAAAACAGGTTTCGTATACTATTAAAACATAATATTAAACATTTTAAACTTTACTTCTTTCATTTTTCTTAAAAAGTTTACTGATTATAGTACATTCACGATAATGAATAATTTGACAATGATTAACTGAGTCATGACTAATTTAGTCTTAACTAGCTTAATCATGACTAACTCAACTTTGACTAACCTAAACATGATAAAACTTAGAAGTGACTAACATCATCGTAAGTAATTATATCAGGATGAAATTAGCCGTTAAGTATTTATCGTTCACTAACTTAGTCGCAATTAACTAAACCTTCATTAGCCTATTCGGGGCGGAACTAACCTTGAACAATTTGATCGTCGCCAATTTAGTAGAGGTTACATTATACATGTAAATGCGTTTATAATCATTGTTTGAATTAATCAAAATGTGTCTTATTAAAAAGTATGACAAGCAAGCGTTACTGAAAATACATTTCAGTTTATCCTGTAAAAAATTAAGCCTATTCTTTTAGGCATAATCAACTATATATTTATTTACAAATGTTTCCTAAACTGTTTATTCATTTTTATTTCTTACTTGCAGATATCATAATTTTGTACGTATAGTTATCATGCGGATTTATGTCCTGTTATATTGAATACAAGAAAATTTAGAGCAGCGGGACAGTAGAAATTTATAAAAACAAAAAGCTTTATTGGTTAATAATTAAGCATTTTTACTTTGGTCCCAAAAATATGCTCTTTGGCACACTGTGCGGATCTACAGAACCCTAACATGGTAAACGATACAGAACCTATTATTTTAGATATCAAGATATCGAGAATGAAATTACCATGAAAAAGGTCTTTGTCTTGTAATAATTAAAAGCATACCACGATTCGTTTAATTCAAGTTTTATTCGCTGCTAGTTTTTGTCTTCGATACACGGTAACGAATCACCTCTCGTATCCGGTAGAGAGTTTGGTTTGAAATGTAAATTTGTAATAACGAGTACGCGGCAATTCATAACGAGCATGAGGAAAAGGGTTGGGTGGTGATGGCGATTGCAGAGCTGGAGTAAAACGGCGATTCGTTAGATCGTTCAGCCTCGTTTTTACAAAAGTGGGTCGCACCTGCAATTTTCTCCTCGCATCCGTTTGCCTTCCTTCTTTCTCGCACGTAAACCCAATCAGGGAGTTGCTCTTTTCTGTACACAGCAACATCAACCCCTAGTACGTGTTACGCTATCGACAGGCAGCTCGGTACCTTTGAAAATCAGTACGACCGCAAATAACCCATCCGTGCAGGATCCGCATCCGATCTTAAAGGTAATCCACACTACTGAGGTCGATGAGCATCGCAAACGGCACGCGAACACTAATATCTTTTTTCTATATTTTCTTTTACTTCTACTAAGATCTAGTTTTATAGTTTCATTTGAATTAAAAATGGGTCAGATGTTAGCGTCAAATTAAATTCTAAAATACACAGACAGATGATGAGTTTTATAAAGATTCAAATGAAGATAGTAATTCAAACGCTAAGGGTAGTAAATAATATATATTTAAATAAATTAACAATAATCTCAAGAAACGCAATAATTAGCCATGAAGAGATAGTGATTAACATAGGCAAATGACTGTATGTCTGACCACTGAAATGCAGTGAAGTCTATCCACTAGCCACCTCGTTAGCCACACCAGGTTATAAAGTACAGATTTCAAAACGCAGTGATTAGTCGCTGAATTGTTTTGATAATTGGTCGAGAAAACTGTCTTTCATCATTATTTGTGAGACACATAAAAAGTTTGAACAAATCTGAATGAATTTTTGCAAATATATTTGTTGATTGCTTTTCAAATATTGTGGTGCATCATCATCTTTTCACTGTATTCAAATAACTTAACAAATTAATTGATATTCTGCTCTTCTGACGAGGAAGTTATACAACTGCATCTAAAGCAAATCAAAATCATAAATAAATCGCGCTTATGTCTGTAATTTTCAAAGTATGAGAGTTTTTTGCATAAATCGCAAATGCTATATTTATTATATCAGAAAAATTATTATTTTCAAATGATTATATGCAATCCGGTACGTATGCTAGATAATAATGCACAAATTCGCCAAGAATTCTTACTAAAAAATATATAGGTAAAGCCTATCTCTAGTGTATTGATGCATACGGTGGATTGTTGAAAATAACAGAGGAATGTCTAAATTTAATATACCGATTTCGTTTGCCTTAGGCACCCGCAAGTTATTAAATCGAACCTCGGACACGGTAGCTTTGGACACTGTCACACCTCGGACGCTCTCGTCAGCTGTTGCGCCGACACTGTAAGAATCAGGTGACTAGCCCAGGGCCGCAGCATCTGATAACATTAGTATGCTATCAGTGGCACCCGCAAGATATCGTATCGACACGATCTTGTAACTCGATGCAAATTGGCTAGAGGGTTAGACAACGTGCCCTTACAGTGTCCGATCCCGATGGGTGACAGTGTCCGAGGTTCGACTGTCACTCTTTTATATCCTTTTATACAACGTTTGTGTTAATATTTTTAATTTAT
>NC_046658.1:50925062-50947130 GCF_010883055.1 Belonocnema kinseyi | reverse complement strand
GAAATTGTGGTAAAATTTCAACCGTGACCACGTCTCACAACGGTATAATAGATGGTTACAGTCTCTGGCGGACTTAATATGATGATCCAGCAAAACTCTTGTGCACCCTGGGGGCACGGAACGATCCGAGGAAGACCTCCTCATACATTTTGTCTGCAAGTGTATTAGCATCTTGTTGACATGCAGGTATGCTTTCCGTATATTAACCAGTAAAAACTTGGCACCTCCAAGAACGCGAGGATAAGGACATGTAGTTTGAAAGAATATTCCGGGTATAATGGTCGCAATTCCATTATAAGGTCTCTATTCCTCTTTTTCTTTTCATTCTGCTTCGTAATGATGCTTTTGTCAGCTGGTGCTGAAACTTCGATGACCTGGATTACGGATAGAGGTTCCATGTACCAAGTCTTCCTGCTGCACATGGTTACAATTATTAATAAGCATTCCCGGAACGGCAGTGTAGGAATGGCACCTGAAGCGAGGTTTCTTAAACGGTGCCTCTGGTATACCGAGCGACCTTTTAGAGTATACAGCATTATCCTTGCATGCGAGGCTCTACGAGGACGGACGAACCCTTTCACTATCTGCTCTTAGGAATAACAATGACAACACCAAAGCAATTAAAACTTGTAGATGCGGTTCAAAACGATCGAAGGCGCCAAACACCCGACAATAGGTCGGCATAAATTGCCGATCACACTGGAGTTCGGGGTGCTGAAAATATTTTAGATAGAAACACGACAACAAACCGGTGAAACACCCACATTGAGTGGACGAATCAACTTAAGGATGACTTGTTACACTGTTATGATGTCAGCATTATCCCACATTTTTCGCATCAATTATTGCAAAATGAACGTGCCTACCTCTTGAAAGCTAGATATATGCGCGGAGCGCTTCCCTAACCGCTATTTGAACAAGCTATAAAGGAAGCTGAGGAAGTGACATGCAAACCAACCGCGAAAAGTAGGCACCTTCTGACAGATGATCGCGGTTTTAGAACGTAAAGGACCTTTTATATCCAGGTTTCTCTAAAGCCCCAAGATCTGGCTGAAACAAACAACTCTCTTATAGCGCATTCGTTTATCCTGTACTGGTGTATTCCAAGAGCACTTTGTTTGCTCTTTTGACATCTTCTTACTTCTTCCTTTTCACTCCGACCAGTTTTGGTGCAGATCGGAGTGCACCAGTGCAGGATAACCGAATAAGCTATTAGTAAGGAATTATAGGAAGATTCTGACTTGTGGACCATTGACTGCTCAGTTTATGGTGTTGCAAGTGCGTCAGCTGATTCAAATCGAAGGCTGAAACCAACAATGAAGCGAAAGAACAAAAGAACAAAATTGCATCAACTGAACAAGAAGATGAAATGGAAAAGCCAAAAAGCGTCCTGTATTCGGTGTGCGATTGTCTGCATGACACCTTGTAGACCGTTCACGGAAAGAGTTCGAAAGTTCGCCCAAGTACTGAAGATCTTCAATCACACATTGTACAAGTCGAAACTGCTAGCAATCAAGCAGCACATTGTTGACAAAAGACGAGAGTATATTCATGAAAGGAGTAGATTACAAAAAAAGCGACTTGCATGTTGGTGGCGGTAGTGAGAAAGTGTGCAGTGATAGGCGGTGAGAAGTTTTTACAAAGCTTATGTGAGTGGAGTCTGAGGGTGGAAGTCTAGAAGGTGAGTACGACTGTGAGGGTTTCATTGGGAAGATAAAAATTCATTTACATTGTAACAGGCGGGGGGGGATTTTGCTGTATAGGGAAAGGGAGGTTAGGTTTGCAAGGGAGCGGGGAAGTTTTGTGTTCAGGATTTTGGGCCTGCATGGCGGACAGGGGTGGTTCTTGTAGTGCTAGGGGATGTAAGGGGTGAGAAAAGGGTGTCTGAAGGGGATGTGAGGGTTGAAATAGGGCCAAGAAACTGAAATTTTGGGGCTGTAAGCGACTGGCAGTGCTGGTAGTGAAGTAGACGGGGAGAAAATATCCAGAAGGAGCGAAAGAAGAGATCAGGCAAGGGAGAGAGCTTCAGTGCTAGTGAGGGGGAGGATCTCTTGAAGAGGAAAAGGGAAAGCAAAGAGAGTCCGGAAAAAAGCGCAGTATAGAATCCCCTTAAAAAAAGCGTAAGAACACGTGGGCCACCCCCCCCCCCTAAAAATGGAGGGACAGACGGAGAAGGAGGTTATCGGGGTGCTGATAGGCGGGCTCATAGAGTTTAAGGCGGACGTAAGGAGGGCTATGGAGCAGATGGAAAGTATGAGGGAGAACCTGAGGGTAAGAGATAAGAAATGGGAAAAGGAAGTAAAAAAGCTGAGGGGGAAAGTAGAAGGATTGCAGAGGGAGTTGGTGTAGGTAAGGAAGAAAAAAGAGGATAAAATAAAGGAGATGGAAGAGGATGTCAGGGTGTGGAAGGAAAAGGAGGAAAAAGGCTGGAGAAGGTAGAGGGCAGGTCGAGAATGGAAGCAGTTGACCTGGGGAGGGCGAGAAGCAAGGTATTTGGGAGAAGGTGGAAAGGGAAAGGTATTTTAGAACGAATGGATTACAGATGGATAGAGTTAGCAGGAGGCACGAGGAAAGAAGAAAGGTATATGAGTTGGTTCAAAAGAATGGCATGGAGAAAGAGAAGGCAGAAGGAGAGAAGAGGATAAAAGAGTCAAGGTTTAACGGGAACTATGTGTGGATTTTGCCACGAGAGATAGCGCAATATTTGTGTGAGAAAGGAGAGCAAGATAGTCAGAGACTTACAGAGAAAATTAGATGAGGTTGCATGGAAGGTTATAATAGGTTCTGGCTTTCTAGAGAGAAGAGAATGTATGAAGTATTAGGTGTTAGCCGCGGCGACAGAGGCTGGTAATGTGAGGCATAGTGATAAAAGAGCGAAATGCATGCGAGGCGTGGCGAGTCGCAGCGGGCAAGGTTAGGCTATAGAAACACGCGGATTAGCTGTAACGTGTGGATGGATTGTACTTTGTGAGAAATAGTTCTAAGAAAATTCTGTAAAAAAAATGGAAGTCTAAGCAAGGCAATTTTTTAAGGCCAGCAGGCCGAAAAATAAACGTTTATCTAATCTACAAAAAAGCGAGCTAGATCAGGAAGAATTAACAGTTTTTTGCTGAACCATCACTTCTCTTTAGCGCTTCCTCTGTTTCTATTAAGTATCTACCCATGCTCAAGGAGGTAGAGCCTTTGTGGAGAGAAATATACATGGTTCGAAACCACTGGAGTTGAAAGAAGATACTACTAATATATCATTCACCTCAAGGAGTTTCGCGACAACTGTAGAACGTCTTAGTGGGGTGTCCATCAATCGCTGCAGAAGAGGTGGAAAAAGCACTTAGGAGTACGAAGAAATTATCCGCTGCAGAACCAGATGGTATCAAGAACATGTGGTGGAAGAAGTTTAGCTCTTAACATTAACATCTGAGCCGAATATTTACCTTATATTTAGAGTCGGAAACGGCTATTCATAGTGGCTATTGTAAAAGTGCACTGCACTTCTACCGATGAAAGGAAACTTGAACAACCGAGAGAATTACAGGCCAATAACATATTTGATTATGTAGTATGATATCTTTATAGTTGTCCTAAATAACAGAATTTTTTAAAGAATTAAGGCTGTGTGGAGAGATATGTGAGAATGTTTATCAAAAAATGTGCTGAAGGTCTTTGAGACGCCCTGCTAATTCACAAGTGCATCTGCAAAGACGCAGCAGACAATTTTCTCGCCCTGTGAATAGGCTGGATATACTACCATAAACTTTCGATTGAACACCTCTTAGACTTACCATCTGTCTTTTGATAAACTTAAAGTTTCGTCCACGCATAGTGAGAGCGCATAGTTTTCCTTTAGAAAACTAGATTTGCTTTCTCATCTGAAAATTATCGTATGCCAGCGAACAATGTCACCTTCCAGAGGATACCTTTGCGGCAAAATACTTATTATCACGAGCATTAAGTAACTCATGTATTTTATATGAATGACCTTTAGAAATATGCTTCTGGTACAAGCAAACATTAAATTGTTCTAAATATTGCCAAGAAGTAAACATGAGAGGCTGATATGGACTTCAGATTGTACAAGTAGATGTTCTACTCATAAAAGTCGAAGTAATAAAAGCAGAGGTTTAAAGTTCCGCCAACAAATACTCGAAAAATATGCACGGAAACTTTCACAAAAACGTAGAAAATCCATCCTGGCCGAAGGAGCATACTTTTGCTAGACTCAGATGATCAGGATATAATTTAGGTACAGAGGGTTTCAGCTTCGCATGCTACCATATTCGTGATTGAAATATCGGCTCCAGCCGACTACAACATCGCTGTTGAGGAGAAAGAAAAGGAGGACAGGTATCAAGACCTTCAAAGAGAGCTGTAACGAATGTACTCAAAATATCTGGTTAAAGTACTTGTGCTTGTAATCAGTGTTCTCGGACGTGTGAATCTATCATTCGATTGTAACTTTAGAGCCATACTCGCGTACCAAATATATGCTAAAGGCGAAATGGATGCAGAAAGATGTCAGCCTAGGTTCGCTTCGTGTCCTCAAGACACACGAGGTTTTTGTGAGCCGGTCGTTCTGGGACCCTGCAGTGGTTCTTTAACCATTTCTTAAATTGACAGGTGCGGAATGTTCAATAGCAAACATGGTTTTTTTACACTTTTAACACATTTTTTCCATGGTTATCGCAAAAATGCTTATTTGCGTACCAAAAAATATGTATTGAGACCTGCAAAAAATTTTTTTCAAATGTTCACTAACTCTCGCAATCTTTAAGTTTGGCTGCTGAAGTTTGTCGAAATTTATCATCCTTGGTCTCTGACTAATTCGGCGTTTCATCGTTGTTGATTCATTTACATGCGCAAAAGCTAATCAAAAATTAAAGCAATACGCAAATATAAAACCAGCAGTAAGGTATTCGCTTTATTGATTTTGTAGATTTAATTGATTTTTATCAATCGCTATAAGTCTTTCCTGAATGTTTATTCTAATCAAAAAAGCACAAAATTAAAAAATTAACGGATAGCTTTAACACCGTTTTCAAAGTGCTAAATATACTTCGAATGGTCTTCAAATAGAGAAATCTTTTTTGACCTTTAAAAAAAATAAAAAATGTGCACCTTAATTTTTTGTAAGTTTATGTTTCTCTAACCCTAAGACAAGACTTTTCCACCTCGTTTCAATTTAGATTTCTATCGTTTGGTTTTTTCGACCCACCAAATGATTGCAATGGATTTCAAAGTTGCTTGGGTATTTTAAGAGATTGGATATGATCTTGTGAGAGATTTATGTTGTGCAGCATATTTCAAAAATATTTAAACCTGTTTTTGAAAAGGGTGTCTTTATGCTGTTATTTTTAATGCCAAAGAAACGATTCTGGGATCCCATTAATGCAGGGGTCTCATTTTAGTAACATTCGAGACTGTTTTTTTCTGAGTATTAATGCAATAACTGAAAGTAGCCCCGGAATAATACTTTGTTTTTAGTGTATTTTTTCAAACTGATTCTACTTTCAAAACTACTTTGAATTTCTTAATTAAGACTAATGCCTGAAGCACTAAATGGGACACATTAAAAAGTTCGCACATTCAATTTTGTAAATTATTTTTCTATTTCCGTATGTATTCTCGTCGCAAAACATAGATACAGATTTTTTATCTCTTCCCTATCAAGGTTTTTTCTTATTTTATACCTTTTTTCAAGTCTTTTGTGTGATCTTAAAAAAATAACCAAATTTTCGGTTTTAGGATCGTGAGATTGGGTTCGTAAATTTGTTTCACTCTCGAAATTTGATAAATTCTGCTATGAAATGGAAGATTAAATAAGCTACTAAATTTCTGATACCTCCGGATTTATTATGTTGCGTGATAGGACTTAAAGAGCTTGGCTCATTTGAGTGTTCAAAAAATAGATTTTATCTTTTATTGTATGCAAAATTTTGACATTCTGTTTATAATTAGAATTCTATGTTTATTTACATGTCTGAAATTGTCATAACGTCGCATATTTTGTCAAGCATGGTGATGCGTTTCTCAGGGTTACTTAAACTTTTCTTTATTATTGTTTATCTCATTTTTTATGATCCTTCATTACCGATGATCGTCAAAAAAGATCGTCGATGCTATGAGACCCTTGTCCGATAAGGGAAGAAAATGCGTCATTTACAAGATTTCATTGTCTATTTTATTTATTCAACTGTCATGTACTTTTCCTTCGTATGATTTAGAAATTCGCCCACTTTTTTCATTTATATCATTCGTCTTTCATTATCATAATTCATAAATAATTTATACATTTTCTTAATGTCTCTGATGTAATATTGGTGAATGAATATTTGTATTATTTGAATTTTTGTCATTTCTCATATAAATCATTCTGCACTTCGTATTTCTTTGAGGATCAACATCTATTAATTTCTTTTACAATAGTATTTTCCACCAATAAGATTAATTTTTCTTGTGCAAATGAATTATTTATGAAATAAATTTTAATATGAAAAATTAAAAGCGATTCTCGTGGGCCCTCCAAATCTTTATAGCTGCGCTATTATATGTCTTTTAATATGTAATCGCGCGTTCTTAATATAGATGAAAACAGAACAGAAACGTTGAAGTAAATTAGCAAGTTCATGCGTTTTACCAACATAAACAAAATTATTTGTCGTTTTTTTGTCGATGATAGTTGGAACCAATGACTGTCATGAATGCATATTAAATACAGCAAAGTTTAAAGCTCCTACCATTTTTATAATATATTAAAAAATAATTACTTTATAAATAAACAGATATTTTGGAATAATGTTTTCGGAATACTGTTGCAGAGTTAAAAGGGTATAAAATACAGGATCCACGGCTAATATAAGTTTATCGATGGCATTTCTATCTTTTAAATTAATGTTCTAGCTTTAATTTGGTATCTAATTTTTTCTCCACATGTTCATTGTTTATCAATTTTATCACTTGAAAAGTTTTTCTATGCACCCTGTACTCGTTTTACCTACAGATTTTCTAGATGCCGGGAGATTACAAGCGATAACTATTTTACGACGTCATAAATGAGTGGCAGTGGGAAAGACAAGTTTTAAAGACCTGCTGCAATCTTCTATGTCTTTAGTTTGGTAAATCACGATTCACAGTACTCACAGGGCGCTCATGCTCTCGTTACCTCCCTTCATGATACATATATGCATAAAGCAGTAAGATTTCTTCTTGAGATTTCAAGTAATATAGTCTTTAGCTCCATGGAAAATTATAGATCTATTCTAAACATTTTTGATAGTTTTTACACACTATTCAAAACTTTGATTTAGAAGAGGCCAATTTTGTTTATTGCGAAAAGCAATATGGATTTTCCGTACCAGTTTTCTTGTTAACTGAGCTTCCATGGCATACATTAGTTATTTTTGTGAAAAAATCCTGACCGAACAGTTGTGAGTTTAACACGAAAATGAGAAAGAGAACGGAAAAATACAGTAATCCTAGAAAACTGTTTGAGCTTCACAAAGCCAATACAATTTATCAGCATTGCGCATCAAGTGAAATACATATGAATACATATGTGGCTATAAAATGTTATAATCCTATCTAAAATAATCAGTGTGACGATATACCTAAAGAATATCGCATATTTTTGTAATTGCTAACCTGATTTGCTTTTACTACTTGAAGTTATATTTTTTTATTTTGAATTTGAAAATTCAATCTACAAATAATCTCTTTTAATAGTAAAAGTCATACAAAATAATATGCGAATTTCGAAATATGTATGCTTTTCAAATAATCTTGGGTGGTTAAATTAAAATGATCAAATTATCTATTAAAGTTTTGGAAATAATATACAAGATTAATCTATTGTCTTTTAATGAAAATTAGTATTAACCGTTAGTAACCACACATGGGTCTTCGGGAACCAGAGGTCTTTTGTAATGAAATTGAAAGTACCTTAATGCAAAGGGAGCAGGCCTATTGCAACATTCGTCGATAGTTGCGGAGTTTAAATACGCTTAAGGCCATGTGAGGAGAGGGTCACGTGACCAAACCTGGTCTTCAATTTTTCTTTTACAACTTACGTCTCAACGAAATGAGGTATCGCTCTGAAACTTTGGAAAATGAAAGAGAAGATAATAAAGTCCATGTCTTTGCTTTGTTCCGGTGCAAATTTTGAGGAAAAATTTTTTTGAAGAAAATACCATTGAAACTTTTCTTTCCCAACTTACGTCCATACGGAATGAGATAACGCGTTAAAAATTTGGCACGATAAATAGAAGGAATGCATGAATGTGTCTCTGGTCCTAAATAATAAAAGAGTGAAAAAAATTTTTTTTATACGATTTTGGAGAAATACCGACCGTGCTGTCGTCAAATCCTACAGGCAATTTGCAGTGTTGTCAATGGGCTAGTTATAAGGTTTATATTGATCAAAGTGGGACAAAACAACAAAAATCGCTCACCAACATTATTCACAAATAATGCAAAAACTAATGTTTGCACTTGAAATGCAAATAAACATATTTGGTCTGACATACGTTCAATTCTGGTATCAGCTGTGTCAAAGCAGCACTAGCGCAGCGAGTAGACAATTTCGAACTTCTAGAGGTCTGTGGGTAAAACAGATTGCATGATTACCGTCAGAGAAACTTAAAAGTCAAACTTTTGCTGTAAAAATTAAATGTGTCCGTCGATAATCATTATTTGCATGAATAAAATTTTTTTTCCCTCACACTTTTTGCAAGGCCGCAAACAATAATTTAATATTTATTAAAATTTCCCGAAAAAAATTTCCGCGTTATTTAAACTTTTATTTTTCAATATGGGTAAAAAAATAATGATTTTAGGGCTGACTTGATCAGCTGTTATACTCATCACATGGCCTCAAGGACGTGTAGCATGACACTGGGATTATTAGTTTATTTTTCGCAGCTTTTTGGAAATTGAGTTGGCTCTCTTGGACCCAAGTGTAGTTAGTACGTTCGAAAGTGATTTTTGGAGTCAATTTTTATTTTAGTGTATATTGACTTCAGATTAAATAATAAATTCAAAAATAAATCAATTACAGCGTATTGAATTTGAAGTTAAGCGACGCTGTACTATTAGCAGTGCAACAAAAGATCGAAAAAAAAGACTGGATGTGCCTCTTGTCGCTGTGCTGTTTGCCAAGAGCACATAGTCTGCATTTGCAATAACTGCAGTAACATACAATAAAAGAAAGATCACTTTACATATTTTAGCTTTAGGTTCATGCTTACTATGTTCAATTCCAAAAATTCATGAATATTTTGTAAAATTATCTTTTATACCAAGTAATGCAATAGTGTATTTTGACAAAAACGCATGATTTATTTTTCCCTTTTTGCCATCATTCATTCCTCAAAATAAATATACTCTTTGAATAATCTACGGAACTACTTTTTTTAAGTGGCACATCTAGAGAAGATGTAACTCAATTTTTAGCCATTAATATCGAAAGTTAAAAAAGCTATAAATTTTTTAATGAAAATACTCTTTTCTACTTTTTGGGCATCAACATTTTTTAAAGTATATGTAAATGTTATTTCTGGCAATACGACCTGCATAATGTTTTAAAGTTACTTCTCGAGAAATACTAAAAAAATTTTCAAGCAAAAATATTTAATAGTTTTTTTCTATAGCGATTTTTATTGCCTGGGTCCTTTTAACCCAAGTGTGGTCAGCGTGTTACTCCACAGAAGTGTGGTCATTAAGGGATAAAAAGATTTAAGCACAATATTTTGTAGACCATTTACAATTTAAAAAAATGTTACCATGTGTCAATATTTTTACTGACAATTAGTATTTTCAAACAAAAATTATCATCAACATTCGAAATTTTCAACAAATTTACGTCATTTTAGTATTTTATATTGGAAATTGGTCTTTTTAATAAGAAATTATTAGATTTTAATGTTTCATAATTTTCAAATAGTTTTTTTTAAAGAAAAATCATTATAATTAGAGCATGATTTATAATATTTTTACAATTCTAGATTATGCTATATTTTGTAATCAAAGATTGGTATTTTCAGCTTAAACAAAGAAGATTTATTTCAAAAGTAAAATCAATTTTATGTTATGTTACTGTTTTGTAAAAAATTAATGGTATTTCAACATAGAATTAATATATTTCAAAGAATATTAAGTATTTTCTAAAATTATCACTGGTTTGTAACCTTAAAGCCATACCAGCGTGCTAAAAATATGCCAAGGAACTTGCGAGGTAAATGCAGAAAGCTGTCATTCTTCGGTTGCTTCATGTGCTCAAGAAACACGAGAGTTGCGGCGCACAGTGGGAGGAAATGCACTTTTTTCGTTCAAAAATGTCCAGAGCCTTCAATTTTGGACCGATTTTTTATTAATTATTTTTAATTAAAGCTTACTAAATTCTGAAGACCTTGACGCTCTGAAATTTTGTCTCTTCTACTTATTTATTAATAAATTTTTCACTCAAAGTATGGAAAAACTGATATTTTTTACATAATAAAACGACTTCAGGTATTTCTTAAAATAATAAATATTTAATATTATTTGCTAAAATATAACAATTTAAATTTTTATAAACAATATAGATAAAAAAATTCAAAATTTTGACCCTTTCGCATAGACATTTTTTGCTTTTGCACTGGAAATGCTTTAAGCTATTGGATGAATGACTTCTAGTCACAAAAATATTATAAAAGTTAACAATAACAATTGTTATAAATAATTATCGAGATAAAATATTCAAATTCAAGGTTTTATCCAATTTTAATTTTCTACAATTGCTAGAATGGCCACTGATATTCCTGAAAACTTTATCTTTTATAATATTTAGTAAAATATAACAACTTAAATCTTTATAAACAATTTGGATAAACAAATTCCAAATTTTGTCAATTTCACGTAGAAAAAAATCTGGTTCCTTCAAATGAAGAATTTAGAAATAGAATTCTTTTCTGTAGCCATGGTATTCAGAGTTACACTTTGTTTTAATAAGTTTCACTTGTTTCAATATTCCCTTTCAGAAATATGTGCATTGGACGAAGAGTTTTCTTTTCACAGTTGTATTCTGTTCTGCGTTATGTTATATTTGTTTTCTTTATTTGTTCCGTTTTCTAATTCTGGGATTTTGTGTTAATAATAGATATAAGTACTAAATAATTTTAGGAAATTGTATAAAAATTAGTTGGGTTTAATATTTGTCCAATAAATAGTGTATCATTAAGATAAATGGACGCATTAAAAGTTCTCAAAAAGACCCTATCCGATTTTTTTATTTCTAATTCCAATGGAGGTGTAGAAGATTTGACGCAGTATTTAAAAAGAGAATTTAATATAAGCGATAAACAACTGGAAAAGGTTCAAAATAAATTGAATCATGATTTTATCCCTCATTTTAAAAGGAAATAACAGAGTTCAGTATTTAGTAAAGCTTGTTTCAACAAAATGTTTACAGGTTGGTTGAACACATATTTTATCGTCGAATTTCTACCTAAAAGTAATTATAAATGCGTAAGACCTAATTCAGGTGACTTTTCAGAATGTTCAACTTTAAAAAAAACGAAGGAAATTAATGTATATACGTGAAAAATATACTGACCTCGAAATAAGAGAGGCTTTTTTACGCTCACTAAATCTATGTGATAGGAAGAAAGTATCAGAATTCATTAATTCAATTGTACCATCCAATGAAAATGAAAATATGACTGATTTCTGGATTCCTTACACATCAGAAGAAGAGAAAAAAAAAAGAAATGCTGACATTTACCCAGGATATGACAATTTGGCAAAAGCTAAAGAATAATGTTATCCAGATTCGATTAAGGTAACGGAGAAGGGTTTTACAATCGGTTTAAAATCTTCATTAGATCATACGATATCTCGAATTATTAAAAATCGTGATATTTCTCTTCCATTTACGAATGTAAGGAAACCTCATAAGTTGAAGTTAATTGTGAAATACGGTTGTGATGGTTCTTCAAGCCAAAGAATGTACAAGCAAAAGAAACAGGATTCAGATATGGTGGATAATAGTATCTTCGCGGTTTCAATACTACCACTGCGACTTCACTTAGAGAATTTGGTAAATTCCGTTGTATGGCAATATCCTAATCAATGGTCAACATCATATTGCAGGCCAAAAGTATGTGAATTCGCAAAAGAAACCGCAGAAAAAACAAATTCAGTAATATCATCACTTCAAAAATAGATTGATAAAATGAAGCCCACAATAATAAAGAACGATTCCGGTACTTTTGTGATCAAAACAGGTGTGATGTTGACGATACTCGACCAAAAAGATTGCCAGGTTCTTTTTGGAACTTTATCACCTATGACTTGCCACATTTGTCAAGTTACACCTAAAGAGATGAATAACTTAAATAGAGTCAAAGGCAAAGTTATTAATATCAAGTCACATGATTATTGATTGTCAACACTACATGCTAGGATTCACTTTTTGGAAAATCTTTTACATATAGCCTATCGACTCGATTTTAAGAAATGGCGATTGGATACGGATGTATATAAAGATTTGCAAAAGAAGGCGAAGACTCGAATTTTCAAAGCTTTTCATCAGAAGACAGGATTGGTAAAAGATGCAGTAAAACAAGGCTGAGGCACATCCAATGACGGGAATACCGCGAGCAGGTTTTTTGAAGACCCTGAAATAACAGCTGAAATTACAGGGATGTACTTGGAGTAAGTGTAAAAATTTGCGTACATTCTACTTAAATGAACAAGTACAGAGCCAACTGACTTGGAAAAATTTGAAATATATATTATGGAAACCGCAAAACTGTACTTACGTTTATACCCTTGGTACTACATGCCTGTAATTGTCCATAAGATATTATTGCATGGTGCTGATGTCATGAAACATTTTCCATTACCAATTGGACAGTTTTCTGAAGAAGCAGGTGAAGTTCGGAATAAAGACTACAAGCAATATTCGATGGTTCAATTCCGGCAAGTTTTTTCATGTTGCTACTAACACTAATTTAGCACACATACTATTAGTGAGTTCGGATCCATGTACCAGTTACGAAAGAAGAAATATTTTAAAGTGCTGGAATTTATGAAAAAGTACTTGTTTTTCTGCAATCATTGCCAATCCTGTTTTCTGATGTGAATCTCTGCAAACTTAGGGGTTTGCCTATGAAGTCGGTGGGTTAATGTCAAAAGATTTTATATTGATTGAATCTTAGCATGTAGTGTAATGATTCGTTCTCAATCTATTGCGATTGAAACCCCGCCTTTTTCTGAGAGAAACTGGCAAAATTTGAAATTTGTTTATCTAAATTGTTTATAAAGATTTAAGTATATTTTATCAAATATAATTGAATATTTATTATTTTAAGAAATACCTAAAGTCGTTCAGGCGATTGAAGGAAATTATATAATAAAAGAGACAAAAGTTCAGAGCGTCAAGCTCTTCAGAATTTAATGAACTTAAATTTTTAAAAAAATTTCAATCGGAACAAAATTGAAGGCTCTGGACATTTTTTAACGTAAAAAGTGCATTTTCTCTCACTGTGCGGCGGGCTATAGTTGTGATTTCATCGTGCTTTGTGACCATCCATATCACGGCCACAAGACGTGCACTGTTTAAAATGTTTGGAATTATATAACACTTCTATAAAACAATTGTTAGCTAAAATTGAAAGAGATATTGCAAAATTCCAGTACATCATGTATTGTAGCGTACAAAATAGAAATTTTTTACAGTATGGTAATAGGTGTGGTTTGATGCGGTTGTATTAAGAACCGGAA
The DNA here is from genome assembly GCF_010883055.1 of Belonocnema kinseyi. Classification (NCBI taxonomy): domain Eukaryota; kingdom Metazoa; phylum Arthropoda; class Insecta; order Hymenoptera; family Cynipidae; genus Belonocnema; species Belonocnema kinseyi. The sequence continues at coordinate 50,933,375 of NC_046658.1, read as the reverse complement.
TCATGTTTAGATGGCAATATTGAGTGGTGGCTTAACCGCTTCTTGAAATTATATATATAGTATAATAATATATTCTTATACTTAAATGGAGAAAATAACTTTAAAGTATAGGAGAATCTTTCAAAAGGCTGCGAGAGTAGTATTTGCAGTCTTTATATCTGTACACATAGCATTGTTGAAAAATATATAAAAATGGGTTTTAAAGCACGTTATTCACTCTTGTCAATGATTTTCTCCCAATATTTGGGGGATGCATAAATTTCCGCGTACAAAGGTATTATATCAATCAAGCCTCGATCAGGGACGACGAATGCGTACCAATCGACATGTGCGTTAATTCATACGTGATTGACATATGCATAACGTTGTTAGGAACGTAATCAATCTGGTAAACAGAATCCGCGTGATGGCGCTAATGATGAGATTCGAGTGCATAACACAAATGAAATAAAGTCGAAGTTGAAAATACGTCATTGGAGAAAATTTTCGTGCGTATACTCGCTAAAATTGAATTGGTTAAAATGAATAATTCAAAACCAGGAAGAAAATCACGGATTCATTCAGTTATAATTCAACGAAATTTCAGTCAAATTTCATTCATTAAATTTAACACGAAATCCTAGCTTACCTTAATTGTCTGAAGTTGAGAATCATGTATTTGAAATAAAAATTATAATGCATGTTTGTTAAAAGTGAAAGATTTCGTAAATAGTATGTCTCTAAAGACACAAAATTATCGGTGGTTATTTAGTACCAATGTACAATTTCAAATTCAATTAAAATAAAAGGGAGAATTTATTAACAAATTATGTTGATTTTTTCCGGTCTTCTACTGAGTTTATATTAGCTGATAATTATTATCCGATGTTTTTTGAAGACATTTCAAAAAAAGGAATATTGGCATTTACGTGTGCGATTTATAGTTCTTTTTTCTATTTCTTTATTTTTTGTTAACAGTACGTAAAAATTTAGAAGAATTAGAATTTTTTGTAGATTACGATTCTGAAATATTTTCTTTTAGCTTGATTGATTTTAAAAATGTCTGAAATTGAAGGTCTTAAAATATTTATTAAGAAAGATGTTTGTATGAATCAAACAAAAAAATTGTTTGATATCATATGATTGAAAGAAACAACTGCTTCTTTTAAATGACAAAAAACATACTTTGATTAATACAATGTATTTGATTCAAATAAAGCAAGGAAAAAATGGTTGGGATAACTAACTAATCAGTAGGCCCAACTATTTTAGTTTGTAATATATGTCGCTGCTATTTACGTGTTGGGTCTACTGCTTTTATTCGCAAGGTTTGTCATATTTGTCCTTATTACTATTTTTGCGCTCGCTACAGGTTTTGATGGTAGATACTTCTTTTAGGTAGATGTAATTGCTGTTTTAAATATTAAGTGTTACCACTTCAATTTGTAATTCTTACTATTAGATTAGTTATTTTACAAATAAATTAATCGATCCTACTACTTGAAGCAGTAATACTTGTCTTATATAATATTACTATATAATCTTATATTATTTTACTATTCATATAATTATATTCATCCTGCTGGCTAGCTGAATATTCACCTTAATGTATTTATAGAATATTTTAAGCTAACCCTATCCAGAAAGCGATAAATGAAAAAAGTCCACATAAAAAAGAATTTTCAATTAACTTTCAAATTTTTCGATGAAGTCTTTAAAGCTCCAGTTTTCTAGCAGTGTCTGTATATCTCACATTTTACGTTTTTGTAAACAAATTAGGATCTATACGCTGCTCTTCAATATTTTCCATGTGTTTACACATTACATGGAACGGTTCAGATTAAAATGCGACTGCTCAGATTACAGTTCTGTCAGTATCGCCAAGGTGCGAAACTTGTAACATTTACTACTTTAATTTCTTAAAGAATAAATTGGTGGTAAACATAACTAATTTATTTTATTGTAACTACAATTACTATCCGCACTAATACAACCTAGATAGGAGGACTAACGGCAACTTGTTTTCGCACAAAACTGGTTGGTGACTGTTAGCATAGACGCAGTTGTTGCAGCTAATATTATCTTTACTAATAAAGAGCTTCTTGTCGCAACTAACCATTTTTTCAGTGAAGGATTTATTGGAATTAAATATATATTAGTCTGTACAAATATTTTTCTGATTAAAACGGAAATTTTAATTTGTAAGCCAGAAGTTTTCGCGAAAGGTAGTTTAAAAGAAATGAGTGTTATGCATTTAAAACTTATCAACAACCAAATTGACCATTTGAAATTTTTTTCTAAGATTCAAGTTAGATTATAAAACGAATCTTTACTGAATTCTCAGACAGTAAATTTTTTAAGTCAAGAAGACCTTTATTTAATTTAAACAGGGAATTTTTCAAATCCAAATATAAATATATTTAAATCATACATATAAGGAATTTTCTCACTCGAAATTAACAAACATTTAAATCATATAAATAAATTCAAATTAGGGATTTTTTAAACAATTAAAATTTTTCTGTGGATCTCATGTTGAATGTCTTGGAATGCAGATTTGCATTAAAAATAAAATTTACTATTTCAGCGTCTTTTTTATCATCAGTGGGTAAAAATTAGAAAAATAATTAAATTCGATTTTGTGGACCACTATGCTGGATTCTTGTATATTAGTTGGTTTTTCTTTGGAGAAAGCTGAAATTGAGGGTTTTTGTATATTTATGTGCGTGGGAAATTAAATTTGAATGTTTAATATGTTAGCAGTTTCTAAAAATTCAAGAGTATCGGTTTTTTAGACTCTTTTATCCAGGAGCGACATTTCTAGTTGATTACGTAAATAAAAATTGAGTTTCTTTATTGGAAAATCATCAAACTATGAATAAAACATGTTAAAATAATAAATAATTTTTATCAATTTGGAAAGTATTATAGTGAAGTCATCGGAAAGGCATAACTATTTGATTCTGTAGACTATAAATTGAGTCTATTTATTGAATAATCGTCAAACTGTGAATTTGTTTTTAAAAACGGTTTAAATAATGAATAGTTGTTGCCAATTTGCAAAGTATTGTACCAAAGAGTCATTGTAAAGATATTCCTAGTTTATTGCGTAAACTGAAAATTGAATGTATTGATTTAAAACTCGTCAAACTGCGAATTTGTTATTTTGAATTGTGTAAATAATGTAAAATTGCTATCGATTTGCAAAGTATCATAGTAATGAATCATCGGAGAGATATACATATTTGATTTCGTAAAGAAAAATCGATCCTTATCATTGAAAAGTCCCCAAGCTGTGAACTTGTTTACAAAATTTGTTGAAACAATTGCCAAAAAGCATATATTATTAATCAATCGTAATGGAACTTTTAATGAGCGAAATATTACCAAGCCTAAAAGATAATTTTTCTTAATTAATTTGTTTATAACATAATAAGAGTTTTTAAATGTATTCTAACCTACCGGAAATTATACCAATATAGATGTACCACTGTTTTAAGATCTTCTTTGATCAAAATTGATTGATTTGTCCACGGGTACTTTTTTGTCCCACTGCGTGGAACAAGCCGGATTCATTCGTTTTGGTGCTGTCAACGTCTTGTTTATGATAAACCTTCGATCCTCGATGAGCTATGCATACTATTTTTCAAACGAGGGTACGAAAAATTCGATCATTGGCTTGCGTAGAACATGCACTAAATCCCAAAAATGTTGCGGTATTTGAGGTTGTGTCATGTTTTCTACTGTATTATCCGAAGACGACGCACAGTGGGCTGGATCAGGAATTTACAATTCTAAATCACCTACAGCCTACAATTCTTAACCGATTTTCAATTTTCTTTAATAGAGATAATCAGCGATAGTTGCGCAAGAGCATATATGGATTAGATTTTTGAACTTTGATTGGCTATTATATATAATAAAATATAATAAAATAATAAAATAATATGTATAAACAATTCGTAGCTTTTTACACGAGTGAAAACAGAAATATCTCTTTTAATCAAAATTAATGATCGTGAAACCATAAAATCTATTATTAAGGAACTCTACGGGGAGAGTATTCTTACTAAAACCAATACCTTTAGTAAGCTCAGGACTTCCCAAGGTGAGCTACTAACATCCTTAGCATTTCTGAAACGGTGCAGGGACAACAAAATCATCACAAAATTCTTATAACTGAAGAATAATTTGGGAACATCTAAATCCAAATCGATTCTGCATAATACAAGTTTGCTTCTTGTGAAAGAAAGAATACAGCATACCAAATTTCTTTTGCACACTACCTCTAAAAAACTATTAAAACTTCACCTTTTCCTATCAAATAACCTCAGATTTGGCATTTGGTCCACATTGGACAGCATATCGTTTGACCAATCCCAACGGATTAAAGAGCTTTCCACTCAAAAACAAAAAAACAAAATTTGACAAATTACTTCCAGTTAAGCAAACTCAACTAACGAATACAGTAAAAAACATCTCTGACCACCCTCTCAACAATGAAATGATTTCAGCCTTATCTAAAGGACATAATTATGCTGTAGCTCCATCGAAAATTTCAAAAGAATAAATAATCAGCAATTTAGAATCCACAAGATATACCCTTCCACCCGAAAAAGGGAATGACATACGACGTAGGACGGCGAACATTTTACGTCAAGCTCAACTTCCGTCCTCAAACTTAACAAAACGGGAAGAAGCCGCAATTAAAGAACTCACTCAAAATAAAGATATTATAATGTTACCCACAGACAAAGGCAACACAACAGTAATAATGAATGAAGAACAACAACAAAATCATAGACCTTCTAACTGACGATACATACAAAAAACTTAAAAAGGATTCCACAAAAACAATAGTCAGTAACACAAAAACTCTTCTCAAATACTCTAACCTTGACAAACAAACAATATCTAACCAAGACTCCAAAACTTTATGGGCTCCCAAAAATCCACAAAGAGAACATTCCACTCTGACCGATCATCAGCGCAATAAACTCACCAACTTACAACCTAGCACGCTTCCTCGTAGCAAAACTAAATCCTTTTACAGGAAACTCCATCACTCACGTCCAAAACTCATTTGACTTTATCAAAGAGATACAGCAGATTCACATTTAACCCCAAGACATCATAGTGAGTTTCGACACAGTATTTCTTTTTACAAAAGTACCAATCTCGGATACAATTGATATTATTAAATCTTTCACAAACTTCCCTTCCGAGCTCGCACCTTTGCTGAACGCTGTCTTAATAATACTTACTTCTCGTTTAATAACCAATTCTGCGAACAAACCTCAAGGGCAGCAATGGGATCCCCAACCTCACCTGTGATAGCCAATGTCTTTATGGAACATTTAAAAACTAAAATCTTCAACTAAACCAAACTTAAACCAAAATTCTTGTTCCGTTATGTTGATGACACATTTGTCATCTGGCGACATGGACGAGGTGAACTAAATAAGTTTTTCGATTTTATTAATCAATTACATCCTAATATCCAGTTCACCATGGAAATAGAACAAAACGGAAAATTGCCTTTCTTGGACGTATTGGTTTACAAAAAATCTTATAACACATAAGGAAATGAAATTTACAGAAAACCTACGCATACAAACAGATACCTACATGCCTCCTCCCACCATCACCCATCTCAAAAACAATCGGTCGTCAACCCCCTTGTATACAGAGCTGTCTCCATAACAGATAAAGATAACTTACAAAAGGAATTACAAAACGTTAAACAAATCCTAACGCAGAACGATTACAAAAACAAACAAATCGATAGAGCAATAAGAAAAGACACTCAAAAAAGCAAGTCAACACAACCTACGAAAGGAAGACAGAGAAAAATGACCACCACCCTACCCTACATCCAAGGTGTCACAGAACAAATAGGAAGAATTCTCAACAAACACAACATCCAAACCATATTTAAACCACCTGCGAAAATAGGACAACTACTAAATAACCCTAAAGATAAAAAGGCACCCCTCAGTGATCCAGGAGTATATAAAATCCCTTGTTCTTGTGGCAAAGTCTATATTGGAGAAACCGGGAGAGCGGTGAGCCAGGGTATTAAGGAACATGAGAGTAAAGTCAGGCTAAAACATTTCACGCAATCAGCACTAGCTGAACATCATATCGAAACAGGACATAACATTTTATTTGATAAAACAATAGTCATTTCAAAAACGCATAACAAAATTTCCAAGAAAACATAGAGAAGGGATCGAAATCTTAAAACACCCTGATAACATCAATAGAGACAATGGATATAATACCAATCCGATTTGGCTTTCCGTTCTCCCGGGTTTTTAAAGAAAGACTTGATTAGCCAATCAAGTTGCACCAGTCCCGGCATTGTAGAGAGTATGCCCAATGTTCTCGAACCGTCGGCAAATAATTCGTAGTATTTTATACGAGGGAAGCCCGAAATACCTCCTTTTATCAAAATGAATCATCGTGAAAGCATGAAATCTATTATTTTTTATCTGTAAATAAATAATTCAGTTAATTGCGTTCTTCATGAAAATATATGTCCAAACAGCTTAGCAAAATAAATAATTGGTGGGTTTTCCAATATAATTGTTATAAACAAATGATATTAACATTAAAGTCAACATCATGAATTGTTTGCTTAAAAAGTATATTTATAAGTTGCATTTGCTTAATTTTATCGGCAAAATGATACTCAATCATGAACATTTGTTTTCTGCTATAATTTTCGTATTTTCTAAATAAATTATATAAACAAATGCACAGTTTGGTCATTTATGTGCAGAAAGTAATCATTTTTCTTTCTTATCACCTTCAGTTTGTAATAGTGGTAACTATTAGTGATGCAGATATGTCATGCGACACTGTTTGTTTATTTTATTTATAAACAAATTTGATAAACAAATGGAAAGTTTGTCTATTTATAGACAGAAATTATTTGTTTTTGTTACTGATCGTCCATAGAATATAGAAGTAGTGATGTTTGGAGAGAAAAAACTGTCATTCGATATCATTTTTTTATTTTATAAGCAAATTATATGAACAAACGCATATTTTGGACATTTATGGTCAGAAAGCCATTTTTTTCTTTCTTGTCGCCTTCAAATTGTATTATTGGAGATTTTTAGTCATACAGGCTTATAAATCGATAATTTTTTTTTATTTTGTAAACAAATTTTATAAACAAATGCATAGTTTGGTCATTTATAGAAAGAAAGTATCGTTTTTTCCCGATAATCTTTAAAATATATAAGTGGTGATGTTTAGTGATAAAGACTTGTGATTCAATATTATTTGTTAATTTCATTAACAAATTATAGAAATGAATGCATAGTTTGGACATTTATTGGTAGAAATTCATCGTTTATCTCTCTTATCGCCTTCAAAATATATAAGTAATGATGCGGCTTTATCATATTTCTGTAAAATATTTGTTTTTAAAATTAACAAATAATATCGAATGACAAGTCTTTAACATTAAACATCAACACTTATATGGGACATTATTCCTCAACTGCCCCAACTCAAAAAGTCATGTTTTTCGATTGTCTCTAAATTCTGGGAATATGTTCGCCTACCCAACAGTAGTTAATCCACAAACTTATGGACCAGGATTACCAACCCTCCCCAAGTGAGGGGGGGGTTGAATTTTCAACCCCAATGTCTGCAGGGGTAGTTTCAAACGCCTGTAACTCCCTTTCTAATTACGCAATAAATCAATTTTTTATTTAACTTTTTTCGCAATTTAGGCATCTACGATTTTTTTTAAATAGTCTCAAAAGAATGCTTGACTTTTTTACTATGAAAAATGTCTAATAAGAGAATGGAAAAATTGAAATTCATTGAGTTACAGAGCCGGTTGTAGATGGAGTCCTCGCGCTCGCACTCGGGCGTTATGCGGCAGCATACCGCGGAACAGTTTTCAAGTATGCCATTTTTTTGTATTACTCACATTGATCCAAAATTGCATGAAGTCATCGGAAAAAACTATTCACAAGCAAGCTGTTCTTGCATCCAACTACTCAATTGTTAATACAAATTTATGAATTACATTATTCTAAAAACACGGGTAATTTACTTGTTCTGTGATACAAACTACATCTTTTTTACTGCTGCGAATTGAACCTGTATTCATATAATATCTATCTTACTGACGTGGTCTAAGGAAAGAATGTCGAGCTTCAGAATTTGACCGCTAAATGGCTGCCTAGAAACTTCTTTCTCACTAGGAAGAAAGTTTGGCAACAAACGGACAGAAGTAATCTAATGACCGAGGTAGCAGAAACCGACATCTTTCTTGAACGACTCTGCGAAAAACTATTGAATTTAAAGTCT
>NC_046658.1:50911146-50924962 GCF_010883055.1 Belonocnema kinseyi | reverse complement strand
ATTTTTACAGTAGTTATCTACTATAAAGAGAAGAACGAATTGAAGCATGTGAGCATAGCTATTATTTCAGACAACTTACACCATGACACGGTTGCTGTGCATATACCAAAGGTTAATTGTTGACTATTTTAAGAAGCGTTTCAATCCTAAGAAATTTCATTATGTCACAGATGGAGCACCACAGCATTTTTAGAGCATTTTTAGAGACAATCGAAAAACATGACTTTTTGAGTTGGGGCTGTTGAGGAATAATGCCCCATATATCTTAAAGATGATTGAGAAAAAAACGATACTTTTTTCTATAAATGGCCAAACTATGCATTTTTTTATAAAATTTGTTTATAAAATGAACATAGGTTACCGATTTATAAGCCTGTATTACTAAAAATCTCCAATAATACTATTTGAAGGCGACAAGATAAAAAATGGCTTTCTGACCATAAATGTCTAAAATATGCATCTGTTCAAATAATTTGTTGATAAAATAAACAAATAATATCGAATTACAGTTTTTTATCTTTAAACAAGACCACGTCTATATTTTAAGGATGATCAGTAACAAAAACGAATAATTTCTGTCTATCAATGGACAAACTGTGCATTTGTTTATATAATTTGTTTATAAATCAAGAAAATTATTGCAGGAAATAAGTTTTCATGATCAATTATAATTGATCATGAAAATTTATTTCCTGCAATAATTTTCTTGATTTATAAACAAATTATATAAACAAATGCACAGTTTGGTCATTTATGTGCAGAAAGTAATCGTTTTTCTTTTTTATCGCCTTCAGTTTGTATTTGTGGTAATTATTAGTGATGCAGATATGTCATTGATACATTGATTTTATCGGCAGAATGATATTTATCATTCTGCCGATAAAATCAAGCAAATGCAACTTACAAATATACTTTTCAAGCAAACAATTCATGATGTTTACATTATTGTTAATATAATCTGCTTATAACAATTATATTCAAAAACCCAATTATCATTTATTTTGCTAAGATGCTTTGACATATATGTTTATGTAAAAAGCAGAAAATATTAAAAATTCAAAAACTTAATCTGTACATGCTCTTGCGCAACTATCGCTAATTATTTCTATTAAAGAAAATTGAAAATCGGTTAAGAATTGTAGGCTTTAGGTGATTTTGAATGGTAAATTCCTGATCCAGCCCACTGTGCGACGCCATTTTACAAACTGAATTAAATATGGCTATAGATCTCCGTGCACACTAGGGTGGTTCAAAAATGCTTGGCAACATTTTTCTGCATTCGAGAGGGCAACGATCCCCCCATTTTATTTCAAATCCAAAAAAAGAAATTACCTTATTTTTTATTTATTTTTTTTTTATTTTAACAGGCGCCAGTTTTAATTTGAAGTTTCCCATGTAAAATGCATGGGGAATAATCACTTTTTTGAGTTTTTAGAATAATTTTGTAGGGTTAAAAAAATGTGATATGATAGTATGGAGGCCTATAAAGAATTATCCAACGAAAAATTTCAACTATCAGACATATGGGTTTGACAACCATAACGCACCCCACGGGTACCTGAAAACGACCCTTAATACAAAAAATGTCAATTTTTCATGAAATCGACCTTATCAAAATGTATTCTCGTCTTTTTTTACTTAAAATTATTAGTATTGGTTTCGTGGAGTGTTTATTATCATTAGTTAATTAAACTTTAATTATTTATACAAATCGAATTTGGTTTAAACAATTTTTTCCGGAAATTCTTCTTTTCCTTAAAAATTGTTACTATGGGTTTAGTGGAATATTTATTAACATTAGCTCATTAATTTTCAATTTTTTAAACAAATGGAATTTGTTTAAATATTTTTTAAATAAAAATGATTTAATATTTCTTCAGTGGAATATTTATTAACATTGTTTGATTAACTTAACTTTAAAACACTTTTTTTAAATAAAAATTATTGCTTAGATATAACTGAAAAATAAATTAATATTGGTTTAATTATTGATCAGTAATTAATTATTACTGATAATTATTCGACTAAATCCACAGTAATCATTTTTATTTGGAAAAAATTCGAAACGAAATTATTAAAACAAATTGCATTTGTTTTAATAATTGAAAATGAATGAACTAATGTTAATAGATATTCCACTATATCAATAGTGATAAGTTTTAGGGAAAAAACAACTAAAGAAACATAAATTATTTAAACGAATTAGATTTGTTTAAAAAATTAGAAATTGATAAACCAATGTTATTAGATATTCCACTAGAATAATAGTAATAATTTACGGGAGGAGGGGGACAAGTTTTCGGAAAAAAATGTAAAAAAATTTTATTTTTTTAAGTAGTTAATAATTTGTCAGCCAATGATAATAAATATGTTACTAGAACAACAGTAATACGTTTAAGTGAAAAAAACGAGAATACAGTGCTCAAAAGTTTGGTTTCATGAAGAATTGACAGTTTTTGTTTTAAGGGTAGTTTTCAGGTACTCGTGAGGGTGTGTTAGAGGTGTCAACCCCATATTTTGGATACATAAAATTCTTCGTTGGATAATTCTCAACAGGCCTCCATACTTTCCCGTCACTTTTTTCCAAACCCTAAGAAATTATTCCAAAGACTAAAAAAAGTGTTTTTTCCCCATGCATTTTACATGGGAAACTTCAAGCCAAAACCGGCACCTGTTAAAATAAAAAATAAATAGTTAGCGAATTTCTTCTTCCGGATTTGGAATGATATTGAAGGGATCGTTGCCCTCTAAAGAAAAAAAGCGTTTTTGAACCACCCTAATGCACACCCAAGCAGCTTACATGTAATCGAGAATATCGAAAATATAAAGAGATATGGCATTGATGTCTATCTCTTGCGCACTTGTTGATCGTCTGAAGGCAGCCGTTGAGAATGCCGCAATTTCTTCACAATTAAAGAAAAAAGACGAATGAAATTGGCTACGTTCGTCATGCTCTACGAACTTTAAATATCGAATTTCCCGGGCTCGAGTTGTGAAAAATTATTTTAAGGTTTAAACGGAAAGCTTCAATATTAGAGCATGAGATTTTACATCGAACGAATGTTTATAAAAGTAGAGCTCTATAAAAATGAAAATATCCGTCAGTTTCAAGCAGCATATTTTCTAGTATTGAAATCTTGAATTTGGTAATTTTGAATATCTGGTTCATTGAAAATTGTACAAGAATATTTGTTACGAGGGAAATGAATTGTGATGCCCTTCAAGATTAGCTAATGTTGTAGGAAAATTTTTATATGCTTGCATTTTTGCGGGTAACTTTAAGCTATTTATTTTATCTCTGTCGGAACGCATCGTTTTAAGTTGTCTGCAGATTCTTCTCCTACATTGTTAATATTTGATACAAGAACAATATTGCTTGATGTAATGAGTACTTTCATGATCAAATGTTTTAATGGTGTTTAATTGTATGGAAGTGAGAATGGAACTAATAAACATACAGTATATCATGTTATCTGCAGCAGAGAGTTTCGTGTATTACCTGGCCTAAGCATGCAGAAGGAATTTGAAGTTATTCCTGACATTTATACACCCGCAATGGGGAAAGTTTCAGTATCCATGCACTACGACGAAAATAAACCGACGAGTGATTAATAGCAGTAGTAGAAGGGCTGTTCGGCCAGCCACAGGAATTTCAGAAGCAACCACTACACTCTGGTTGTCAAGTGATGATCTCTCGGTCTCGTTTACAAGGAGAAATTGGAAAAGTTTCGAGTGTATTTTTCCTCAAAAAGCACCACTAATATTCCCCATAATCCTAAAAGGAATTCTAGTTCCTGAGTACTTGAAACGGCCAAGTACAGTACGGGGCGTGCGGAGCACATAACATTGATAAGGTCAGGGTAATTTAGAGTTTCTGAAAAGATTGGAAGGGGAAATGAAACCCAACCAAGAGGATTCGCCAACTAAAATGACAAAAAGTTTGAGCTCTTTTTATCGAAGTGGCCACTGGTGCTGTGCTACGTGATGGTAGAGTAAATTGTGACAAATAACGCTTGTCCGTATAATGAGAGTCGCAGAACTAGTATTACTTGGAATTCTTATACAGTTGGAATGCAGTCATTTTGACATAGTGGCACGTTCCTGCGGATTATGTACGATATGATGTTTTGATAAACTTATGGCCATGAAAGCGTAGAATTAACATGAAAAATAGTGGTAGAAATGTGTGGTAAGAGAAACTAGTATGAGGTGGATGGACAGCTTTTAAAGTCATACTTTTATTTCAAAGAATGGAATGTCATCGCATGAATTATATTATATTCATTTATCCTGTATTCTGTAATTTATTAAAACTGCACTTTTTTCAGATGGTTTTCTTTAGGTAAGACGTAATTATTTATTAATTTTCTGCAAGTTTTTTCAATCAAAGGGATGAATTTTAAACTTAAAAGTATAAATTTTTAATCAAATGAGATGAATTTGCAATCAAAAATGTAATTGTTGAATCCTTAACCAACACATCATTTTTAAATAGAAAGTTGTATTTGTATAAAAAAGATGGAATTTCTCATAAAAAGAGATGATTTTTTTAAACTAACAAGATAAATGGTCCACAACATAGTCCTACATAGTCCTACATAGTCCTACATTGATTTGTTCATTTTTCCTAGGAAATCTGTAAGAAAGATTTTAAATTTGAGATTAAAACTTCTAAAATTTTTCAATATTCTTTAAACTCCCTCCAACTATTCCCAAAGTTTTAAAAAAACCTTTTGAAATTAAAAAAGTTACGTTAAAATCTTCCACACTCTTAAAAAACATTTTGGAAATCTTTAAAAATGTTTAAAAATGATTTTAAATATTCTATCAAAATTATTTTTGCGGAAAAAAAATTACTGAAAACTTTTCCAGAAGTCTTGAGAAAATTTCGGTATTACATATACCCTTTCTAAATCATAAAAAAGTTTGCTAATTTTATTACGGAATCTTCAAAAATCAATATTTTATTTTAGAATTGGTTGCAATCCTTAATAATTAAAAATAGATTTATATGTTTTTAAAATGTTTAAATATCGCTTAAAATTACTTAAATTTGGTGGAAAATGTTATAATCTGTCAAACTTGCAAAATTTTGTTTCAAAATTCGTAGCAATCTCTTTAAGTTTTGGGAAATGATTAAAAATGTTTTTAAATTTTTTAACGGATCCCCAAGTTTTGAGACCCCTGAACCCGAAAATAAAGTTTTGGCGATGGCGTTTCTCTGTCTGTCTCCATCCGAACGTTCATCCGTAAACATTATAACTTTTGAAAAAATAAACGGATACAATCGAGGTTTTGCACACTTTTTTGTAGGTGCAAAAAGGAAGAACGAGTTCGTTAACTAGCCATTCTAGATACAAATCTAAAAAATAGTGTTTTTCAAAGTTGTTGGCAATCTTTGTAAAGATTTAAACATTTCATGTCCGCATTTTAGTATTACTCAAAAAGTCAAATCGCCCTAATTACTTTTTTGATAAAAAGAAAATGATCAAATTTATAGCATTGCCAAAATTTTAAAAATCAATTGAAAATCAAAATCTTAAGCTAAACAGCACACAATGTGAAATAAAGTAAAAAGAAGATACAAGATTATCATAAGTTTTTTAATTTTCTTTAGAAATCAAAATTTCTAATTTGTTGTCACACTTTTTAAGATACGAAAAAAGATGCAAAAAAAGTTGTGATCCCAAAGAAAATCTACAAATTTTTAAATAATCTTTTTCTAATAGGACCCCTAGTTTTTATTTTAATCGTGAAGAATAACACTAAATATAAAAAAATAAAAATGTTCGAAAAATGCCACAAGCTACGAAAAAGTGTTAGTAAGCAAAAATTGTTCTCTTGAAACACATTTACCAATTTGTCTTAAATAACTTTTTGACAGAATGCGTAACTTCTGTTTTAATGATAAAAATTACATTAAAAATAAAAAGAATTAATATATGGAAAAGCGACAAAAGCACCAAAAAAATTGACTTTAAAAGTAGTTCACCAAAAAAGAGATACATTTGCTATAATGTATTATATGCTCACCATTTAGGATTAAGGAAATATTTGGATTGTCCAAAACTTGACACCACAACATTCAAATCTGAAACAGAACGATGTTTTTAAAAGGACTCATCAATAAACAACGCAAAATATGGGGAACATTTTTTAGAGGAATTAGGCGTTCAAAAAGTCCTGCAACATTTCTTTGTAAAATTTTTCGACATAACTGCTCATCCTTAATTTATTTATCGAAATAGCTATAAAAAACTGAATATTCCAATATTAAGCCAAAAGGTGCGAGATACGTAAAAAATCTAAAAGAAGACGAGCAGGATAGTTTGGTTCATCGATAAAAAATAATATGAAAAGAGAAATCCTATTTTAAGTATAACAACGTGAGATAGGGGAAAATTTCTGAAGAAGGGATTGTTTTTTTTATTAAAAGGCAATTGATGAAATAAATATACGTTTACATCATGGAAAAAATGTGTACCTGAAAACCTACAGAGCTTTGAGCAACTTAATATTCAACTATACATATACATATTTAATAAAAGTGCAAAGAATAAATATTCAAGCGCAAAGCGCGAGGTAACCCACTATCGAGCGCGAAGAGCGGAATTCAACAGACGCGAGTCCTGGGCGCGCTAAAATTTGTGAGCGAATATTCGGAAATCTTGAAATCTTAAAATTAACCTTTTAAAATAAAACCTAAATCATTTTAAGTTATCCTAAAAATCTTATTGTCAGAATCAGTATTTTTTTAGTTAACGGTACCGACTAGTTCTTACTAGTACTCATATTTGAAAGAACATTTATTAACAATTAAAATTTCATCATTTATCCGTAATGTTTAAAGACATTTTAAAATAAATATGATTTTAAAACAAAATTACTTATTTGAAAATTCGTATTTACTTAAAACAGAATTGTTGCCTAATTATTAAAGCATCATTTACAATCTGTGTTTTTTCTTTTATTAGTAAATTTTTAGGATTTAAGTTTCTCATATAAAAATAAATTTAAAAGAAAGAACTAAAAAGACACAAAAAGTCATGTTCACGCAGAGTCGCAACCTATCATATTTTCGACAACAATGTATGGGGGTTTGGTGACTACAGTTTTTTGAATAACAAATGAGTTAGACTGTCAAGTGGATTAAGGTAGTTTTATTTTTTGTGAGCAAAATGTATTTTTTTTCATCAAATTTTTATTAGCAAATTATACTCTCTATTAAATAGTTATTATTTCCCTTCACTTTAAAGTTGAAAACATTAGGAACTTTTAAAATGTTAAATGTATATAATATTATTTAGGTGTAATAAGCACGATACTGATTTGAAGTTAAAGAGTAGTTGAACTTTGAAACAGTTTGCTTCAAATATTTGAACTATTTCAATTTTCCATTATTTTTAAAGAAAGTAATTTTTTGATGGTTTAAATGGATTTTTAGGAAAAAATTGCACTTCTGTGATAAGTTTTGTGCGACATATGAGAAGCAATATATTTTGTTGCATGATATGCAACGTCCCGGTAAAGGAAGCCATTTGGATAATAATTCTTCCTATCTATCTTAGCGTGACTGAAAGATTGAAGCGTGTTACTCTGGCATTAGCCATATCCGGTAGAAACTAGGAACCTTTTGAATTTTTATTCGGACGACTCCATACGAAATTGTCCGACACGTGATGGCACAGTATTATCGCGAACATGCGTATGCACTATGCATTGAGTGTTAACCTGGCCTTTTCGCATTCCGGGTCACGACTGAAAAATCGAGTTTCGATCATACGAGTGTACTTAATATGCGTTCACAAAATTATACAGCAAGAGCTTTCCCCTCATTCAGAGTTGATTGAAACAAAGCAGGTACTTCAAGCATGCTATGTGTAATGCATATAATTAAGCTATGACATATCACCTACCAATCTGGAAAATTGACTTATAAGAGATTTATTTACGATATGACTAAAAACGTTTCGATATAGAAAAAATATAAAGCATTTTTATAGTGGATTCTAAAAATTTTTCTTCGAGCTTTAACTTTTAATATCCAAATTTTAGAGACCGAATTTATTTCAAATCGGGTCACTGAGATATTTTCTTTTTCAGTAGAAATTAGACGACACATATCTCTCCGATTTGATGAAAATTTTTGTTTGACAAATTAATGAGTATTTAAATTAAACCAATTTTAAGCGAAAAATATAAAAAACTGGTAAAAATTTTGGTTGGAAGAGCGATTTTTATTATTCTAATATAAGTGTTGATCTTTTTCTACCTTATTTTGATATAAATTCTTGTTCTATTTGGAAATTCATGTTAGCTGTCTTACCTCGAGCGCTACACTAATTTGAAAGTGGCACGCACTATAGACAAAGCATTACGCCGAAGGGTGGGGGGGGGGGGGGGTAATTTTTTAAAGAAAAAACTATTTTGTTATCTCCCCTAACTCAGACGTGAGTGATCGGTCCAAGCCCTGAAATTTTACAGGGTTAATGAGAAGCGATGGAGAAGGGGAGGGAATGACTTGGGATTGATCACAAGGGATTATTGGACACATGAAAAAAGTACATCAAACTTTTATCTCGTAACGGTAAGGAACTTTTTTGCCGATATCGGCAAATAACTTTTTTGCCGTTACCGGCAAAGTATCCACCGTCTACAATTTTATAGTGTGCTGAAAAAACAAAAAGGATATAGTTTCAGAAATTTTGCAACTCATGGGTGTCAAAATAATTAGGTAAATTAGAAATAATGAAGAGTATTCATTATTATATAAATATCAACTTTAAAAGGATAAGTTATTAAAGCTTCTAAATTAAATTTTTTAATATAAAATTATATTCTTGAGAAGAAATGAATTTCGAAGGATTTCATATATCTTTTTGCACAAATCTCGAAAATAACGTAAAATAGAAAAATGTTGCAAGGGACATTTCTCTATAAGTCTCTTAGAGGAACAATTTGGTTGACTTTTTTTGTCTTTTGTATATTTATGGCAAAAAACCTGAATATTCGTTTTTCAAAAGAGAATGATTAGTTCACTTCAAGACGCGAGAATAGAGAAGACTATGATGAATATTTTTTTCACATATTGGGAAAATCTAGGAAATAATCGAGAGAAAAAAACGATGGCGTTCTTGTGTACATTGACTTTGATTATTTTCGGAAAACTTTCCGCCATTTTCTAAACTTTCAACATAATTGTTTAAATCTTTTAACTGATTAGGCAAGGAGACGAGACATTTGACTAGAATCGGGAAGAAAAAGATAAATATCTATTCTAGATTAAAAAATGTCATACCTTTAGCGAAAAGTTGTTACATTTTTTGACGATCTGCATTTACAAAATTTGAAACCCAAAAAGCACAACTGTGTCAAAAAATTGACGGGAAATCGGCGGTGTAAGAGTTGCTTTTTTGCGTCTGGTTTAAAATGTATTCGGTCTGCGTGAAGTGCTAACTAGATTGAAAATTAAAGGTTGATCGATCATAAATAAACATTCGTATCCACTATAGATGTCTGGGGAAAAAAGTTAGAAATGCACTTAAATAAAATAATCGGTTTAGTTGCTGAAATGAATTCAACATCCTGAGTACGTACACTTTGAAACGAGTGGCATCATTCAAATTTGGTTGTGTGTGATTGCTTTTAAAACGCAATTGAATTGAATGAAACGTATGCAGTTTCATGCATTTGTATCTGACTGCAAACCGCGACGTCACATATGAAAATGTGATTTACAAGCTGAGAGGAAAGCACGTTTCCCATAAAGGATAATTGTATTTTCTCGTAGTATAGTGGTGCACGTGGCACACACTCACGTTCGCAAACACAAAAACACGTAAATATACATATATTGCACATATAAAGCCACTGTATAATCCATACATATATATGAATGTCCGCTTTTCAGGTACTCTTTAATGAAAGAGGCGGATGGTCTGCACCGGTTCGTTTAAGTTGCAAGCCGTAGTCCTGACAAAGTCACTTATTTTTTATTAGCGTGTTAAAAAAAAGTTAAGGCCACAAAAGGCTAGAAGAGAAAGAGCATCATTTTAAATATCAATTTTTAATATCCTTAAATTCGAAATTAAAAGTAAAAACGACTTAATAACAGCTGTGAAACCTGTTATTCTGTTTTTCATCATAAGGAAATGCAATTTTTTTATTGTGTCTACCAAGCTATTACGAATTTGTGAGAGGGAGTCATATAATTTTACTATACCAGAGTCATTTATTAAAAATTTTGGAAGTATTCATGTATCATATTCAAATTTTTCAAGTTTTGTATGTTTACAAATTTTACAATGAAAGCCATCTAGATAATTTTAATTATTCGAAAGGTTTAAACACTTTTAAGCTTGGACAGATTTAGGAGGTCAAAAGAAATTTGTAAGGTTTCGCTGAGTACGCCGGAAACCCTCATAACGACGGTCATATGTCCGTCTCTCCGTCGGTCTGCCCGTCTCGGCGTTTGTCATTTATCATTTCTAGCTCCTACAATATTTGTTCTAGAGGGTTATAATTTGGTATAGATTTTAATGAGCCATCGCTTACTCTAGGAAAAATACTTATATTCGCTTATATGGATCAAACTTTTTTTAAACATGGGTTAAAAATAAAACATAAAAAATTTGGCTCTATAGACGCTGATACTATTTTTTTGTAATTCTGAATTTTCTCCAGAACGACTCGAATTGAAGCTCTTTGCATGAAAAATATCGATAAAAATTCAAATTTGCTGTTGACATTTTTTATATTAGCTGAAATTAAATCTATTGGCATGTAGAATTGCGACTAAGAATAAAAATTGCTATGCTATATTAATCTTTTAGACCCTATGTTAAAAGCTTTTCCTTTAATCTAAGCCTTGGAGAATTTATTATTTGCATAACCGGCAAAACGAAAAACAACCATTTTTGTAGATACAAAAAAAGTTTTCTTAGCGATATACGGGGTCTGTTCAAAAAGTAAGGTGACTTTTCAATTTTCGCGGGCTACGTACATTCAAGTTTAAAATTTTTTGTTTTGTTGTGTTGGTACACTCGTCGCGATCATATATTCACAGTTTTGACTATATAGCTCGTGTTCTTTTTCTGGCAGAGGCGCAAAAGTTTAGAAGGGTTTGATGTGCTCGGCGATTTTCTTCTTTCGAAAAAAATGGAGCAAAGAGTTTGCATTAAATTTTGTGTGAAAAATGGAATCCAGTGCTCTAGAACTCTTCAAATGTTGACAGTTGCATACGGTGAGTCTACTCTGAGTAAGAAAAATGTGTATAAGTGGTACAAGCTGTTCGAAGAAGGCCGAGAGGATGTCGAAGACGAACCTCGCTCTGGACGTCCCAGCACGTCAACAGATGAAAACGTTCAAGCAGTGGAAAAAATGGTGTTGAAAAATCGCCGAATTACCATCAGAGAAGTTGCTGAAGATGTTGGCATATCGGTTGGCTCATGCCATGCTATCTTTTCGGACGTTTTGGGCATGAGACGTGTGTCAGCGAAATTTGTTCCAAAACTGCTTAATTTTGATCAAAGGATCCATCGCATGACCATTGGTCAGGAGATGTTGAATGAAGTCAATAATGATCTTGATTTTCTCAAAGGGTTATAACTGGGGATGAATCGTGGGTATATGGTTATGACGTCGAAACTAAAGCCCAATCGTCTCAGTGGAAGCATCTTCAGTCTCCAAGACCGAAAAAAGTACGTCAAGTTCGGTCAAATGTGAAGGTTTTGCTCACTGTTTTCTTTCATTACCGTGACCTAGTGCATCAGATATTCTTACCACAAAGTCGTACGGTCAATTAGGAGCCTTTGCATCACGATAATGTACCTGCTTATTCATCGTTGCTTGTGAAAATTTTCTGACGAAAAACAGCACCACAGTCATGTCTCAACCTCCATATTCACCGAATTTGGTCCCCAGTGACTTTTTTCTTTTCCCAAAACTGAAGAGACCCATGAAAGGACATCGATTTTCAACGATTAAGGAGATAAAAACTGCATCGCTGAAAGAACTCCAGGCTATACCACAAAATGATTATCAGAAGTGCTTCGATGATTGGAAAAAGCGTTGGCAAAAGTGTATTATATCTGAGGGGGATTACTTTGAAGAGGACAACATAAATATTGAGGAATAAATGCATATTTTTTGAGAAAACCATAAAGTCACCTTCTTTTTTGAACACAACTCGTATTCGACTTTGAAGTGTGAGTGAAAGTCAGGTAATACTTTTTGCGGAAAGGTTAAGCATAGTTCGGTGTGCATTGAAGTGAAAAGCAATGTTCGGATAATACGTGGAAACCACACAAAACCTGCTCGAGTCTCGAGTAGTCCGAGAAAAGATTAAGGTAATCCCATCTGATGACGCTCATTTTAAAGGTTTCATCAGATTAATTGGTACATCGATCGATGGGCATTTGGCGAAATTAACAAAAAATTCCTTAGAAATTTATATTCGTCTATAGACACTGAATAGATCATAATTTCGTTGCATTAATTTGAGATCATATAGATTCGCAGGTTCAAAGCAAAGTCGTTCTGATAATTGATCTCGATAACGTACCAGCTCAGTTGTTTTTTTGTTGTTGCGGGCTTAATCTAAAAAAAATTGAAGAAAATTAAAACCTTAGCGTAGGAGAAACCAGTATGAATTGAAAAGAAAAACTTTTGAAGTTCTAATATTGATGAATGGTAAACAAGTTGGAAAGTATTACATAAAACGGAAGCTGAAATATTACTTTGAAAGATAGAAATATCATCAGTGAAATTATATTAGGCATTGGTCCTATATTTTATACTTTTTGAACAAGTTGTAATTTTATTTAGATGGTACTATTTTATTAGGAAGTGAATATTCACGTTCTATTTAAGCCTTTCGGATAAATTTCCAAAGGACATTGTCCATGAAATTTTGGAATCAGACTCCACAACAACATTTATGAACAATATTTTTTTAGTTATGAAGTAATATTTCTTTATAACTTTTGTAAAAAAAAAGTGATCTAACGATATGTCTTGAGAATTCCACAATCATTGAAATAATTTCAAATGATTTAATAAATTATTAAAAATATTATGCATGTATTACATTAGTGATTGTTTGGCGGAAATTGGTATTTAGTATGGAAGAGCATTTGTATTTGAAATCACAGGGTTTTGAAAAAGACTTAAACTTTCGTAACATTTTTTTTTTAATTTTTTACGAGAAACAATCATTTCCGGCTACATTCCCGAGTAAAAATTTTTTAACTTGATTTCAGCTTGATTTGGTCCCAATCAAGACATGCTGAATTCGATAACTTTGACTTGAGCATGTCTCAGTTTTGAGATTAAGCCAGGCTTCAATTTATGTCTTGGAAACAAGTTTCTATATATTGAAGACATATATTTATGTCTTGAGTCGAATATTTATGACTCCAAGACGAGCGGCTTATAACTTCGAGTATATACCTGTCTTAAAAAAAAAGTCTTTCTGTCATAAAAAGCTATTCTTTCTTAATTAAACAATCGTGTATATTTTTATACTCGTTATACTCGTTCGGACACACAGATTCTGATTTTTTTCCATTAAAAATAACTAATTTAATAATCACAAAATTTTAATTTATCAATTTCACTCTTATTTCTGAGTCGAAAAAGATTCATCTTGAGACAAGTAAACGCCTTCTTACCTCTCGTTACGAGGGTAGTTCAATAAGTCCTTAGAATGACCAAAAGATGGCGCGCGAATCGCTCCAATTCATCTGTTTTCAGTCAGCACCACTCCCGACTAGATATATGGTGCAGTCACAGTCCACATCTTCTGAGTTTACGTGTT
>NC_046658.1:50901270-50911046 GCF_010883055.1 Belonocnema kinseyi | reverse complement strand
GAGCTCCAAGGAGATTATGTTGAAAAATAAAAAAAAAATTTACCCAAAAAAAATTGTTTTTATACTTCATTCTAAGGACTTATTGAACTACCCTCGTACCACAGAAGTAAGACAAGGGCTTACGTCTCGACTCAGTTTTGAGACGCAGCCAGTCATCGATGTCTTAGAGACGAACGCGAGTCATCACCAAGTCGAACTCAAGTCGTTTACTCGAGTAACATCTTTCTCTGGAAATAGGTTATTTTTAACAAAAATGAATAAAATTGGAATAATATTAGCCATTTTTAAAAATAAATTTAGCTTAAGTTGTTGTGTTTCGGTTCGGAAATCATTTAGTTCAAACAAAAAAAGTTAGATTAGAAAGATTATTTTCCATATTACTCCATTTTTGTGCAATTTCTGATTTTGCTCACGTATACGAAAAATTTGCACTTTAAATTAAAAAATCGGTGGATTTAAAGGAAGATGGAAATTTTTTCAGGTTTTTTTATTAAGCCGATGCTTTTTTTTTAGAAAAAACCAGTACATATTTCAAGGAAGATTTACAAGTTTTGAATAATTACCATCATTCTCCAAATTAGCATTCACGGAAAATCGGCATAAATTTCAAAAAAATTTATAAGTTTAGAACAATTTTACGTTATACTAACATTTTTACCGGAAATTGGTTATTTCCAGCTAACGTTATGTGACCATAAAAATTAAACTCGTAATTTTGATCAATCTTAGATTCCGTAGTTCTTTTTCGCCTAAAATTGGTATTTTTTAACACAAATGGAATCGTTTGATTGCCTATATCAAAACATAACAAATAATATAAAGTTTATGCAAAAAGTTTTTTATTTTATTCTTATTAAGTTTATGGAAGTGAATAACCTTAGATGAGAAAAGTAAGAAAAACAAAGCGGATTTGATTTAATTTTTAAAATGACAACTGCTTACGATTATCCCTTAACGTTTGCCTCAGTAGCGTAAACGCCTTGGACTTCAGCAAGTCCTTTTCTTCTCGAAAACCACGATCAAGAATGTATTTGTGACCTTTAAAGCCACATGACGAGAGGGTCACGTGACAAAACCTGGTCTTTAATTTTTTTTTCCTAACTTACGTCTAAACGAAATGAGGTATCGCTATGAAAGTTTGGGAAATGAGGGAGGAGGTAATAATGTCCATGTCTCTGCTTTGTTCCGGTGGAAATTTTGAGAAAAATTTTTTTTCAAGAAAATACCAGTGGAAGTTTTCTTTCCCAACTTACGTCCACGCGGAATGAGATATCGGGTTAAAAATTTGGCACGATAAATAGAAGGCATGGAAGAATGTGACGCTGGTCCTAAATAATTAGAATAGTGAAAAAAGTTTTTTTTAAGTACTATTTTGGAGAAATCCCGACCGTGCTATCGTCAAACCCTGCAAGCAAATTGCAATGTTGTCAATGGCTAGTTATAAGGTTTATATGTATCAAAGTGGGGCAAAACAACAAAAATCGCTCACGAACATTATGCACAAATAAGACAAAACCTAAATTTTGCACTTGAAATGCAAATAAACATATTTGGTCTGACATACGTATCAGTCTGGTATCAGCTGTGTCAAAGCAGCACTAGCGCAGCGAGTAGGCAACTTCGAACTTCTAGGGGTCTGTGGGTTAAACAGATTGCAGGATTACCGTCAGAGAAAGTTAAAAGTCAAAATTTTGCTGTAAAAATTAAATGTGTCCGTCGATAATCAATATTTGCATAAATAAACTTTTTTCTCCCTCCCACTTTTTGCAAGGCCGAAAACGATCACTCAATATTTATTAACATTTCCCGAAAAAATTTCCGCGTTATTTAAACTTTCATTTTTCAATATGGGTGATCAGTTTTGTTATAATTTCAGTATTATTAATTTCAAATCGCATTAATTGCAAAATTGCAACAACCATTTTCTTGGAGTTGCCTGTTCCTAATTAAGAAAATCTGCCCGCTTCGCAGGTACAGTTTCATCGCGCGCTAAGCGCGCGGCTCGCTTCGCGCTCGAACATAATTACACCTCGCGCTTTGCGCTCGGATATTTATTCTTTGCATTTGGAATGCTTGAAAAAAACTTAAACGAAAAGATCTCTTTTAGATGGCAGTATTTATATGCGTCTTCATATTCTGAATTGTCTACTTAATTAAGTATAGTCAAAGATTAAGTTTCTCAAAGCTTCTCTTTTTTCGTATCTTTTTTCGTATCCTACATAGTTTGTCCACAAAATGGAATTGCTTATTTTCCATTATTTTTTGTGCAATCAAAATTTCAATTTTCGATTTTTGAAGAAAATCCAAAAATTTGTAAAGACAATCTTGTGGGGCTTTCAAAAAGAAATGTTTTTCTTTTTTGAATTTTTTTCATATCGTTTGTTTTTTGGCTTCAAATTTTTATCTTGGGTAAATAAAAAATTTTTTTAAACGCTATAACTCTAATAATTTTCTTTTTATCGAAAAAAGTCTTGAGGATAAATTGTTTGTTCTTTTTAATACTATAAATATCCGTACATAGAATTTTCAAATTCAGAAAAAAGCGGTCTTGAAAATATTCAAAATGCGCTCACTTTTTGAATTTTAATCAAAAATAGTTGGTTTACGAACTTGTCCTTTCTTTTAGGACCTAAAAAAAGTGTGCTAAAGATGAATTTGATTCGTTCATTTTTTCGAGAGTTATCGCGTTTACGGACGGACGGCGGGACGGATAGACTACAGACGCCATCGTGAAAACCTGATTTTCGGATTCAGGGGGTCTCGAAACGAGGAAATCCGTTGAAAAAGTGTGATGCCAAATTTCCGACAATTCTAATACTTTCTCATTCATAAAAGACGAGAATGTAAAAAAACACAAAAAGAGCTTATGTTATATCGCGGCTCTAAGTGTTTCTCGTTGGCGTTAGTATTTCGAGCAATTAAATCATACTTTTCCATTTCAAACCTGAGAAAAGATTTTTTTTCAGGCAAATTAAAGTCTCCAACTTTATCAAGAATCAAGGTGTCTTATTCAATACCATCCGAAAAAATAATAGTAATGAGTACCGGCGAAAAACTTATTCGGACCAAAAAGAGGTTTCCTAATGGAAGTCACCGTTAAAGGGTAATCTGATACTTGGCTAAAATAATAAATGAGAATGAGCCTATCAATTTGCAAATTGTAAAAGAGCAGGCAAATATTCTAATAGTCCATATATGCTATAGACACATTTGTCGGAAATTAGATAGATATTTCATTGATTACAAAACAAATAGTGTGAATATTACAGGAAATATAAGATATGCTTGTGAATGTCCCAACGGTCGAATTAAGTCAACTACTCTTCCCAAACAGCAACTATTATTTACTACTTATCACATGTTAGGTACTTATCGAAAATCGTAAGGCCTCCTGAACTTTTCAGTAAATTTTTTACACAAAACAGTATGAATCCTTTGATATATAAAGACAGTGACAAATAATAAGTGTGTAGCATATTAGAGTAAGATATTATTTAAATCATACTTACTTCATTGATTCAGGATCTAAAAATAATGTTTGCCGCCCATTCTCATCGAATTGCATACATATTTGGGGTTATATTTTTATTTTTTAAACCAAGAAGTAATTCTTTGATTTTATCCCGAAAAACATTTGCTTCTACCTTTCACATTAGTGCAAAACAGAAAAAAAGGCGGGGCAGGCACCAACAATTCATTACAAAAAACTGATTGCAAAATTACAATACTTTCTATCAGCCACTTCTCGTAGAAGGATTCGAATGCTAATTGTTTTATATTTGTCTTAATTAGTTAAGCTAATTTTTAAGAATTCAAATTTTTTCTGTTTGCAAAATTTGTTTATAACTTTTGTAGAGTTTTTTTAATTTGAAACTTGGGATATGTTAGTCTGATAATGATAGAAACTTACTTTTAAAATATGGACCGAAAACAAGCGGGAACCTTTTACCCATGCTTATCTGGCTATGCTCTTTGTTTGTGTTGAGAGAAAGAAACTTTTCAGTGATATTGCATATAAATCCAATAATTTTGACCTGTTGCAGCCCACCCTAGTAAATGTAAAGTATACTAGTAAGTGATTTTGAAACTAATATAAAGACACAACTTCTTTTTCGACCTTGAATTGTTTTAATCCACATGGTTACAGAGGTGCGCAAAAGTTTTGGGCGACATTGTTTCTCTGATCTATTCCTTCAAAGGCGGACTCGAGTAAAAATTCATTGATGCGAGAATTATGCATACTATTTGTACCAAATATTAAGGTAGGTAAAAAGTTTTGAAAAAAAATTTTATTGTTTTTGTTTCGATTATGTTCCATATTGACGTGTGCAAAAGTATTGGGCCACTATGTTCAGATACCTCTAGAAGCGATGCTATGGTAACAACTTTGATTCCTCGCATTTGTCAATTGTTTAACCTATTAGATCAAGGCATTCTGAAGTCAAAATGCCGAGACATACGACCCATGAGATTCGGGAAGCTGTGTTAAATCTTTCTGAACAAGGGAAGACTTCAAGTGAAATTGCTGCCTTATTGAAAATTGGTAAGGGTACTGTAAATAGATTAATTGAGAAATTGCCAATGAACTCCGCGATGAAAACCTTGCGAACGTGAGTAGGAGCACTGTGGCTCGTCATTTGAACGATATGGGACTGTTCGGACGCGTTGCTGTTAAGAAGCCCTTGATCAGCAAGAATAATCAGAAGGCCCGATTGGATTTTGCGAAGAAATACCAACACTGGACTCTGGAGCAGTGGGCTAAAGTACTTTTTTCTGACGAATCGAAGTTCAATCTATTCAGAAGTGATGGTAAGAAATATGTTCGACGTCCGAAAAATACCATATACGATTCTCGGTATCAAATTCCAACAGTCAAACATGGAGGTCGATCAGTCATGGTTTAGGGCGCTATATCTTCGCAAGGAGTAGGTCCACTGCACAAGATTGAAGGCATCATGGACAAAATTATGTATCGAGATATTATGGCAGAAAAAATTTTACCATATTCTAGAAGAAAACTGCCCAAAGATTTGATTTTCGAGCAAGATAACGATCCGAAACTTAAGTCGTAGCTGGTTCAGGAATTTTTGAAAGGGCGAAAATTGAAGCTTCTGGATCATCCAGCTCAATCTTCAGACCTAAATCCGATTGAAAATTTGTGGGACACACTCGGAAGACATGTTAGAACGAAGAAACATTCGAACAAGGATGACTTATGGCAAACTCTTCAGGAAGAATGGAAAAAAATACCGAAAGACTGTGTCATTACAAACAATGTGAATGGAATTGTCAGCAAACTTCATTGAAAATATGTACATGTTGTAGTTTTGTAGTTCAATAAAATACTGAAATTTTGTATCTATTCAATTTTTCTCAACTGCTTTTATTCACCAGTTATAGTCAAAAATGTGCTTGGCCCAAAACTTTTGCGCACCACTGTATATATTCCTTAATCGTTAGCTTAATTGAGAGGATATCCTTCAGTTTAATGATTAAGTGTTTACTTTTCTTACTCTCTTACTTCGTCGGCCTTTATTTACACATTTCTTTCCGCCCCTTTCTACCGCTTTTTGACTGTATATTCAACCTAATTACACGCCTTCACTATAAAACTACACCACTGCCTTTGTGTACTTTAAAATTCATGGAGCATAAAGGTGCAAAAAAAGGATGACGTTGAAATTTTCGCTTGAATGAAGGCACAAATTAAAACTCTGGAGATTACAGCACACCCTAATATTCTTTTTCGTCCCTCGCAACGTATCTCAATTTTTTTCTTCTCACCGCGCGCGTTAATAAATTATCCTCTTCTGTATTAAATCGGCTATTTTTAACGTCACGCCACTCAGGATACTCCATATTGAATTATAACCAGAAAATACTAATAGATGATTATCTAATTTGATCGTCGTAAAAACGTCAACGTTTTAATAATGCATTCGCCACTGATATGAATAATAGCTTTTCCATGATAAGCAAGAATATGATCAATCGACTTTAAACAATTTCATTAGTATTATTACTTTCAGCTTGTAGTGATGCCTTTAATTCCAATTCACAAGGCTGCTGAATACACTAATGTACTAAAAACGTGACTAATTTGAACTAGAAAGAGACTCAAAGTGACTACTTCTCACACAGACACAGGAAAAAATTCCGATTTAAGTGTACTTTTAATTTATAGACTTGCATTCACAAGATTAGACAAAATTCTATTGCAGAATCTGGAGATGAAGCAGGTGAATTAACCCCTTCGTTGGCAGAGAATTCGACAAAAAGTGCCCAAAATGGCAGGAAAATTGATTATTCTTCAAATTTTTATCTTGGGGTTTTTGGGGTCGCTGAATCTGAATATGAAGTCGAAATTCAGAAATCCAAAACGGCGGATCCAATATGGTGGACGAAAGTACAAAAAAACAGCTCGATTTGGATCAATCTCGGTACTTACGGGTTTTCGGGGTCGCTGAACTCGAAAGTAAAGTCAAAATTGAAAAATTTTAAATGGTGGTCAAAAATATACGCTACTTAAAATTTTCGAATTTTTACTTCAAATTCTGATTCAGTGACTCCAAAACCCCGTTATTATTGAGATTGGTTAAAATCAAACCGCTTTTTGTATTTTCGGCCACCATATTGTATCCGCTATTTGGAATTTTTACTTCAGATTCGAATTCAGCGACCCCAAAAACCCCGGAGTAAGACATGAATGCAAAATCTGTGTATGTTAAATAGGGAAAAAGAAGATTGACGTATTTTGCGTCAATACCACACAGGGAATGGAAAATTTTTACGCATTTTGCGTCAATGCCAACGAAAGGTTTAAGATTAAAATAGATAGAAAAAAATGTTAAATTATTGTTCATAAAAATCGTAATTTATTATAATACAAGCTAAATAAACCTTAAACCTTTAACTGGCGGCTATATATTTGAATGCTTTTCAAGGAAAACTAGAAAACCAAAAAATTAATAACTGAGACTCCGGATTCAATAACCACACATAAAATTTTACCGAGAGAAAAGGAAGTCCCCTGGAGGCTTCAAAAAAAATTTTCAATAAAAAATTTTTAAAGGACATACGCAGACGTAAAAATTTATTGCGCATCTTTTTTCTTTTATACATTCGATTATACTTCGATGGACAATGTAATGAGAATTCAAAACGGTTGTTTTAAAAAATTGTTATTAATTTTTTTCTGATGCTCGGCGCGAATCGAACATTTGTAACTTCCAGCGTTTCGTTTAGCTAGGGAATTTTGAGCAGGCAAATACTTGTTGTAGCAAGAATGCGGAGAAAGATGTAATAAAGTTTTCTGAAAAGCTTCAGATCAAAATATTTGATAGTTTAGGAGTAGTTATGATTTTAGTGAATGTCAGCGTTGGAGTCTTTGAGCGTAGAGAAGGGTACTCGAATATGAGATATTCTCGTAATATGAGAAAGCGGGGTATCAGTTAAACTAAGAGACCCACTCTGTTGGTTTTATCACTAACTTGTAGCCCTTGAGAAAAGAGTAATTTCGTGGTATAGTCCATTTTTCATTGGGCTTCTAAAGATTATGGGCGAACTTTTTGTGAAATCGATGGTGGTCGAGTTCTTGGAAGGAAATTCTTTAAACCCTATTTATTATTCATTAAATATGTATTTAGCAGTAAAGTTTGTCTGGAGTGATGGGGATTGAATAACTAAGTAGGAAAATATCGATAGTGTTGAATTCTTCCATTGTACAGGTCAGGCATAGTAAGTGCATAGTTGCACGGTGTGGTTCTCATAATATGAGATAGCTGTGGTGTTTATAATACTGAGGCTGCGCGGGGGAAATTAGTTACAAGAGTGTTTGTGACTATTGCAAAAACTAAATATATCTAAAAAGCAGTAAAATTATACTTCGGAAACATAGAATGAAGATTTTCATTAGAAATAGTACTTTATGTTGCATTTTATTAGCTATTTCCTGGGGTATTTCATATTATAAAAATAGTTTGACGAGTTTGGAAAAAGCCGTTTCTTACATTTTTTCTATTTTCAGCACAAAACAAAATTTTAATAAAATTTTTTATTTGAGCTTCTTATAACAAACTAAACAACAACAACTCGCTAGTATAATATATGTATAAATATTGAAAGTGTTTAATTAAATAAGTAAATGTCATCGAGTTTGCCAGAAACTCCAACTGGAGGAAGAAAAAGAACCAAAAAGGAAAGAAGTGGGCTAGGAAGATTAGCAAAGCAAATAAAAAACAAGGTATTTAAACATACTTCATTTGAATAGATAAAAATTGCAATTGCCTTTGCAATTGCAACTCTACCAACTCTAGATTTGCAAATGTAGCAACTCAAAATTCATGGTCGCTTACGGGTTAAGCCGAATAAAGGTGTAAGCATTAGGTGTACATAAGAGAATCCTACATTTAAATCTAAAGAAAACGGAAAAATACATTGAAAATTAAATAAAATTCATGAATATCTTGTTAACTTATTTTCGTTTAACTGTTATTCACTAAAAGATTGCATAATATCATATTTTAAGCAACAAATCACTAGCGAGAGAACGTGACACAGTAGAAAGTCTCAGAGTAGATAGTACGCTCAAAGACTCCAGCGCTGACGTGCATTGTAATCATAACTACTCCTAAACCATCAAATATTTTGATCTGAAACTTTTCAAAAAACTTAAGTACACCTTTCTCCGCATTTTTGCGGCGAGAGTTATTAGCCTGCTCAAAATTCCCTTGCCAAACGAAATGCACGAGTTGAAGTGAAAAACGGATTAAAATCGACTTTTTCAAAAAAGTCAGTTTTTTGGCTTTATTTCGAAAACTACAAAAATTACAACTTTTTGTATAGGGAAAAAAGATGCGCAATAAACTTTCACGTCCGGATATGTCCTTTAAAAATTTTAAATCGAAAATTTGTTTTGAAGCCTTCAGGGGACTTGCTTTTCACTCGGTAAAATTTTATGTGTGGTTATTTAATCCGGAGTCTCAATTTCAATTATTTAAACTTTGATTTTGTTGACTTCACAGCCCAAACTGCTTTCAAAACAGGGTAAATATGGTGATTTTTCACAAAGATAGGAGAATAATAGGGGAATACATTTTTTGAAATAAAATTAATGTAGGTACCCTATTTAGTTCAATATAAAACGCTTTAAATATCTAGACATTCAAGTAAAAATACTGCAATTTTAAGAAAATAAATGAATCTTCTACTAGAAAAGACACATTTTTAACAAAAAATGGAATAGTTAAACTTTTCCTTACAACCATTCATTTTCCACAACCACAACATTTTTTAACAAAATAGTTACATTTTCAAACAAAGAGAGGATTTTTCTAATCGAATTAGAAATCTTTAACAACAAAAAATGGGATTGAACACAGTAGTTAAACTTTTAAATAAGTATTTTAATTGTCAACCATAAAGGATATATTTTCGACGAAAAATGTCACAACTAAATTCTCCAACCGTAAATAACCATATTGAACAAAACAGTTAAATCCACAATCAAAATAGATTATTAATTGT
Source organism: Belonocnema kinseyi (assembly GCF_010883055.1). Taxonomy (NCBI): domain Eukaryota; kingdom Metazoa; phylum Arthropoda; class Insecta; order Hymenoptera; family Cynipidae; genus Belonocnema; species Belonocnema kinseyi. Next base: position 50,901,521 of record NC_046658.1, on the reverse strand, counting down.
TTAACCAAAAACAATAATTTTCTACCAAGATGATACATTTTTGACCAACAAATGCTAATTTTTAACAAAGTATAAGAATTTTCAAGCAAGTATGAGGGTAGTTCAATAAGTCCTTAGAATGAAGTATAAAAACAATTTTTTTTCGGTAATTTTTTTTTATTTTTCAACATAATCTCCTTGGAGCTCTATACACTTAGTCAATCGCTTTTCAAGTTTTTTTAATGCTTCAGAAAAGTGCGTTTTCGGAAGTT
>NC_046658.1:50900095-50901170 GCF_010883055.1 Belonocnema kinseyi | reverse complement strand
AAATTAAAATTCGAAAATTTTTTCTAAAGCCTCCAGGGGACTTCGTTTTCGCACGAAAAAATTTTATGTGCCCTTATTGCATCCGGACCCACAATTATGCACATGCATACTTGATAAAGAAAAAAATTTTTTTTGTCAAAACACGAATGAAAATGCTTCAGCATGAGTTTGACGTGGTGATGTATTGAGTTTGACTGCAAGACATCGATATATCTAGTGGGGTCTCAAACCTGAGCCGCGATATAAGAGAATGTCTTACTTTGATGATCTCAGCATGTAGGTTATAAATTGCTCGTCTTGGAGTCATGCAAATTCTACTCAAGAGATAAATATATGCCTACACGATATAGAAACTTGTGTCCAAGACATAAATTAAAGTCTTGCTTCTTCTGAGAACTAAAACATGCTGAAGACAAAATTTTCGAATTCAGCATGTTTTGAAACGAAGTCAAAGAATTTTTACTCGGGAGACTAATAATTTTGTTTAAAAATTTATTTTTGTGGCTGTATAGTGAGCTATTAGATAGAAATTTAGTTTCTCCCAATGCAATTAAAGCTATTCCATTTTTTCCTAATAATGTGTCTTTTTAGCATAAAATTCAGCTATAAGGTTACAAACTCGTCCTTTTCGTTAGAAAATTAATATTCTTTATAAAAAATTCATCTTTTTGGTTAAAATTTCATCTACGAGGGTAGTTCAATAAGTCCTTAGAATGACCAACATATGGCGCGCGAATCGCCCCAAATCATCTGTTTTCAGTCAGCACCACTCCCGACTAGATATATGGTGCAGTCACAGTCCACATCTTCTGAGTTTACGTGTTTTTATAACCAATTGAAAAAAAAATTGTTCGCTAAGAAAAATGGAAAAAAACGAGTTCAGAGCGGTAATCAAACATTTTCATTTAAAGGGTTTAACTCCATATGAAATAAAAAATGAATTGGACTCAGTTTATGGCACATCTGCCCCTGACTTAGCAACGGTTTATAACTGGGTAAATGAATTTAAGCGTGGTCGTACATTAATAAGTGACGAACCACGTTCAGGAAGGCCCGTAGAAGCAAGTACTCCCGA
>NC_046658.1:50896350-50899995 GCF_010883055.1 Belonocnema kinseyi | reverse complement strand
GGCAGGCAGGCAGGTAGGTAGGTAGGTAGGTAGGTAGGTAGGTAGGTAGGTAGGTAGGTAGGCAGGTAGGTAGGCAGGTGGGCAGGCAGGCAGGCAGGCAGGCAGGTAGGTAGGTAGGTAGGTAGGTAGGTAGGTAGGCTGTACCTAAGGGTGTCCCCGCGTTGTCGTCGCGGTAGGACTTGATCTCTCCTCTAATGACTTCGGCGGCTATGCTGGCGGTAGCGTAGCTACTAGTAAGGTCTCCCAAGCCAGACAGGCAAAGAAGGAAGAGGAGAGGGACTAAGAGGAACATCTAGGGGAAGGAACCCCGAAATAAAACCAAACATGGTGGGTGTTGATAAAACAAATATACCCCAAAGGAGGAAAGATCTCATCGTCGATTCCGACCAGGTGCAAGCCCCGGTGGTCGACGCCGGCCCCGCGAATTTTGGGGGGGGGGGCAATCACACAACTGGTCGGTGGAGGAGATGGAGGTTCTGGCGGGAATGGACTCTTCTTTGAGGACACCACCCAGAACTAGGTCCCTTTCGGTGCAAGAGGAGACGCACCAGGCAAAACGGAAGAGGCGAGGTAGCACTCCTGAATTGGAAAGATCCACGATGAAGGTAAATGCAGAAGCCTGCCAGGAGTTTATTGAGAGAGTGACTCACCAAGTCATAAAAATGGAGAAACTTCTGAGGGTGGCCTACAAGCCTAAAAAGGAGATCTGCGAAATCAGCAGTCTTCTGGCATACGAAGTGGAGATAGCACTTCTAATGGAGCTTAAAAGCTGGTTTAAGAAAATCGGCGATGGCTCCAAAGAGGCGGTAATGGAGGAGATCTTGGAAGAGAATGTGCGAGTGCGTCTTCAGGTTTGTAGCCTGAAGGCGAATTGCCAAAGTCTCTTGGAAGATCAGCAGCTCAAGGGTGCGGCAAGGGAGCCGACACCGTCGACCTCAGGGGTATCTGGGAAAATCCCGGCCCCGATGAAGTCCAAAACCCAGGTTGAGGGTGAGTGGACCGAGGCCCCACGTAGGAGGAGAAAAAAGAAACAGCCGCCAAAAACTGACGGAGGAAGAACGGAGGAAAGGACCAAAAACGATCCAGAACGGAAGAAGGAACCCTGTCAAACAAAAAGGCGGAAAAGGAGGAAACTTCCCAGAGAGGCTATTGCCATCAAGCCTGCTGCTGGGAAAAAATATGCGGATGTGCTGAAGGAAGTTCAGGCGAACGTTAAGCCTGACGATCACGGTGTGTCTGTCAAATCCATCAGGCAGACAAGAACTGGCGATGTGCTCATAGAGCTCAAAGCTAAAAAGGGGGACAGAGAGCGGTTTGGAACAGCTCTCTCAGGGGCTCTTGGAGATAGTGGTGGCGTACGTCACCTCGTTCCAAGAGCCAAAATTGTGATTTACGACCTCGTGGAGACTACCGAGGTAGTAGATGTTGAGGAAGCTCTGAGGGCGGTTTTAGGGGAGCGCATTGGTGCTCCTCCTAAGATCAGCCTGACAAAGAGGAACAACAGGGGTTGTGTCCTTGCTTTCGTTGAGCTAGACGCAGTCCCTGCCAGAAAGCTGGAGGTGACTGGTCGACTAAAGATCGGGTGGTTGTACTGCCGCATGAAGGCGCACAATGCCGCAATCCGGTGTTACCGATGCCACAATCCCGGGCACATTGCCAGGGAATCTACCGGAGAAGACTGCAGTGGCAACTGTCACAGATGCGGTCTGGAGGGCCATAAGGCAGCGCAGTGCAGGGAAAAGGTAGCTCCACGCCCACCTCCTACAGCGAAGAGAAAACCGTAAAGGTTTTTCGCATGGAGTGAGCCGCGAGGCCATGCAAAGGAGGTCCTTTTTTGGCTTATACGCTGTCGACAGGACTTTCTCCAGCTTGAACACTTCTTCAGTAACACGCTCTATAAAGTCAATGCACTCCACTGCCTTCAAAGGCAACGCTGTGCTTTTCTCTTCGGAGCTGCTGTCTGGCCTCTTTCTCTTAGCCCTATGGCTTTCTTCGCCAAGCGAATGGGTCCTTGTTCTTGGCGGTGTCCTCCTCACAGAGTCCATAGCCGCCAGAACTTCCATCTCCTCCACCGACAAGTTGTGCGATTGCCCCCCCCCAAAAAATCCGCGGGGCCGGCGTCGACCACCGAGGCTTGCACCCGATCGGAATCGACGGTGAGATCTTTCCTCACTTGGGGTATATTTGTTTTATCAACACCCTTCCTTTTTAGTTTGATTTCGGGGTTCTTTCCCCTGGATGTTCCTCTTAGTTCCTCTCCTCTTCCTTCTTTGCCTGTCTGGCTTGGGAGGCCCTACCAGTAGCTACGCTACCGCCAGCATAGCCGCCGAAGTCATTAGAGGAGAGATCAAGCCCTACCGCGACGACAACGCGGGAACACCCTTAGGTAGCGAGGTAGGTAGGTAGGTAGGTAGGTAGGTAGGTAGGTAGGTAGATAGATAGATAGGTAGGTAGGTAGGTAGGTAGGCAGGTAGGTAGGTAGGTAGGCAACGTCTCGATGTGCATTTTTCTCAAAGTTTTCACTTTTTCTTGCATCTAACACATAAGACACATATCCATGCACATAATGAGATCAGGTAGTAGTTTTTCTCTATGGAGTCAAACAGTGTCATTTTGAGTTAAAGGCCTACATTTATATGTATTTACATGAAAACGGTCTGATGACAATTTTTTATCAGGGTTTTCAGTATTTTTACTCGCGCTATTCACGTGAAACTCATCTCCTTTTGAAAATTAAAGTCGTTAGACCTTATCTTTTTTGCGCTACACATTTTTCACATGTACAGCCATTTTACCGATGAACAGTTGATTGACTTAATTATCCTTAATATGAAAGCTCTAAACGATATTGTCGATTTCGATTGTCACACTACTCGATTTTCATTGCTATATGCGTGAGACACGAGTTCTGAATGGGTTAGACAGAGTTAGAAAATATTGAAAAAATTGTCACGATTGCTCGTTCTTTGATAGCTACACGCGTGCGAAAGGGACACTCGTGAGTCACCGTGAGTTAGACAGTAATGGAACGTTACACGCGTTTTCTTGATGTTAAATGATCCTAACGGAGCTGGCTTGATCTGCGCTGGCTTGGATTTTAGTGACATTCATTGGCATGCTTGTGCAATTTTACTTCCCTCTCCCCTTTTTAGCTTCTCTTCAAACCTCCATGCTCTCTTAATTTGTCCAGTAACCATATTTTCTCTTCCTAACTCTTCTTTTACCATATATCCTGGGAAACTCCAGCTAACCCCCATTACCCACCTCAGGAATCGCTCATGCATACTCTCTACTTTCCTATGTTCCTTCCATCCCCAGATCTCCACACCATAACACAACACTGCCCACACCAACGAATCAAACAACCAGACCCTCATTATCCAATCGTTCTTGAACCTTCTCTTTCCTATACCCCATACTTGGCCCATTACTTTACTCGCACATTCAATTATTTTCCTCATCTGCAGCTCGTTTCCTCCTTCTGCCTCAAACCAAAAACCTAGGTAACAGAACTCCTCCACAATTTCCACTTTTTATCCGTTTATCTTCCAAACGTAATTTATTTTGCTCTTTCTATTTCTGAAACACATCACCTTTGTCTTATCTACGTTCACCGTCAGCTCTTTTGTTTCCACATACTCTTCG
>NC_046658.1:50895104-50896250 GCF_010883055.1 Belonocnema kinseyi | reverse complement strand
GGTTAGGTATGAAAAAGAGGAGGGAATAGACTCGTTAGTTGAAAGGTTGAAGGGGTCCATTGAAAAGGTAAAGGATGAGCTGGGTACTAATGAAGGAAGTGTGGGGGGAAAGAGAGGCTGGTGGGACAAGGAATGCTGGGAGAGTAAAGAGAGAATAAAAGAGTGTGTGAGCAAATGGAGAAGAGAGGAAATGGAGAAGGAGGAGTATAACAGGAGAAAAAAAGAACATGAGACGATGCTGGACCTAAAAAGACAGAGGGGAAAGGAAGAATATAAAGCATAGGTAGAAAAAGCCATCAAAGAAGGTAGGGTGTGGGATGTGATAAATAAGGATAGAGGGGAAAGGAAGGGCGTTAACGAAGAAATGGAAATGGAGGAATGGACGGATTATTTTAAGGGTCTATTAGGGGGAGAACAATATAAGATCAAAGGGGAAACGTGTAGGATGGTCCGAGGAGAAATGGAGGAAGGGAACGAGATAACAAGAAAAGAAGTGGATGAAGCAATAAATAGGTTGAAAAGCACCAAGACGGCGGGAGAAGATGGGATGAAGGACGAAGTGATGAAGTTTGGAAGAGAAGGGATTAGGGATGGTATGTGGAAGATCTGCAACAAGGTATGGAAAGGGGAAGGTTGGCCGGAAGAGTGGACGACGGGAATGGTGGTACCGCTTGTCAAGAAAGGGGAAGGAAAGAAGGTAGAGGAATACAGAGGGATCACTCTCATGTCAGTCGGCTATAAAATATATGCAGAAATCTTAAGAAATAGGTTGGAGAGTCAGGTAGAACAAAAAGAAAGTATCCGACATAATCAGACGGGCTTTAGAAAAGGAATGGGAACTATAGACAACATCTACGTACTTAACTATTTAGTTAACAGAAATTTGGGGAGAAAGCAAGGGAGACTAGTCGCTTTGTTCGTAGATTTCAAAGCAGCGTTTCACTCAGTAATAGAAAAGTACTATGGCAGGCAATGAAAGAGAGGGGTGTAGAGGAAAAGTTAGTGGAGAGGATAAAGGAAATTTTCACTGAAACCATGATTAGCGTGAAAATAGGAAAGAAAAAAGGGCAGGTTTTCTGGACAAGCCGAGGTCTAAGGCAAGGGTGCCCTTTGAGTCCGTTACTATTTAGTATCCTATTGGCAGAC
>NC_046658.1:50893133-50895004 GCF_010883055.1 Belonocnema kinseyi | reverse complement strand
AAGTGCTCGGACCCTATCTCATTCCCTACCTTCATACTCCCTATCATATGCCGCATTCTTTCTTCAGCCAGGATGTAGTCTATTACTGTTGCTCCCTTTCCTGTGAATGTGATCTCTCCTTCCTCATCTCATTTCATATTGCCATTGCATATAAACCATCCTGTATCTCCTATCATGTCTAGTAACTTCCTCCCCTCCCTGTCCGTCCCTCTATGTTTGGAGTTCCTTATAAATGCTTCCTTTTCTTCATCCCATAACCCTCCCAATTACAATTTTTCTTATCATTGTTCCATCCTTTTCCTCCATGTTCCCATCTTTTCTCCCTTTTACTGCTAATTCTTTTTTCACCCCTGACACCATGTCGCCCATCCCTCTCCCTTTAACGTGTTCCTTTCTTGCTTCTTGCATTGTCCACACATAACCTTTCGGTAACATCTTTTTTATTCCCTTCCAGTCCTTCTCATCTGCCCAAGTTTCACTCATCATAATCACATCCCACTTTTCTAACTCCTTCCAGAATCCTTTGTTCTTGTTCTTCAAACCTGACACATTCCAGAAAGCTATTTTCACGTTTCTCTCTTCCCCTCCCTCTCCTTTCCTCTTTACTTTGTTTCCCCTTTGCCGCTTGGAAACCCCTCTGATTTATTTCTAGCCTATTTTTCGTCTCCCATCCAACTACCTTTCTCAAGACTTTTTCCTTTTTTCCTTAATTCTTCTAATTCTTCATCCCAGCACCATTCCTCCCAATTTATCCATAACCTGTCTCTCCCTATCCATACCATATGGCCCTTTTTCCTCTCTACCCAAGCCCTCTGCTCTTTTTGCCATCTCCTTTTCCTCTCCCTCCATGTCAGATCTTCTTCAATTCTTTCCCTTCTTCCTCTCAATAATTTTTTTCTCTCCATAATTTTCTTTTTCTCCTCCTCACTTACCACTTTTACTCGAAACATTCCTTCTTTTCCTTCCTTTGTCCCTCCTATTCTCTTGACTCCTTCTACCCTTACCTGCACTCAAATATCTCGAAAAAGATTTGTTATTTCCACTTCTCCTGTTTCACTCTCCACTTTTAATCTCTTGACTACTCTGTTATTTTTCCTCTTTGCCCTTTCTTCCCCTTCTAATCTTCTTTCGATCTCACTGAGTCTTTTCTTCAATCTTTCATTCTCACTTCGGACGATCTTTTCATTCCCTTGAACTATTTCCTCATTTTCTGTTTTTTCCCCCATATGCTCATTCCTAATTTCTAGACTGGATACCCGCTCTTCCAACTGCTTTATTTCTCTAGATGTCTGTTCGTCAACCTCTCTCTGTCTATTCTCAATGCTCTCTAGCTTAGCCCAAACCTTGTCTTTCTCCTCCTTCCAACGTTTATCCCATTCTTCCCATTTTTCGCTGACCTTTTTCACTTCCCCTCTTACATCGGTTCCCTGCATATTCATATCCCTATTCGTTTCATCCAATATCTTTCTTGTTTCCTCTCTAAAGCCTTTAATGAGAGCTTCCAATCTTTCAAACATTCCCCCATCCCTCCTCTCTCTCTCTGGTGTTTTCCTTTTAATTCTCACTCTCTTGTTCTACTGGTCACTTTCTACCTCATCTTCCCCAGCCACTCTTTTCCTTTTTTCCTCCCCTTCACTGCTAGTCGCACTTGCCTTTTTTTGCCATTCGTTCAGACTTCTGTTCGAACCCGCGTTGCCTAGCTTGTTAAGGCGCTGTAAATTTGAGGGCCTTCCCCGTTGCTTGCCCGTACCTGAATCCGCTACCCCACCCGGGTCGACTTCTCGGCACTTTCATCACCGCTGCTGTCACTGCGATCAACGTCACCCATCCCCCCACTTTCAATGCTTTCAGAAACGTCAGCTGTTGCAGCC